>NC_052169.1:18021905-18251900 GCF_902713615.1 Scyliorhinus canicula | reverse complement strand
ATGGCTCAGCCTCGCACACGAGGAGGAAGAATTGACCTTCTCCAGTGCATCCGCCCACGTCCCGTCTTCTATCTGCTCTCCCAGCTCCCCTTCCCACTTGGCTTTCAGCTCCTCCCCTGATGCTTCTTCCGCCTCCTGCATTATCTTGTAGATGTCTGATATCTTCCCCCCTCCGACCCAGACCCCCGAGAGCACCCTATCACTCGCCCCCTTACTGGGAGCAGGGGAAACCCCTCCACCTGCCGCCTAGCAAATGCCTTCACTTGTAAATATCTGAACATGTTTCCCGGGGGAGCTCAAACTTCTCCTCCAGCCCTCCCAGGCTCGCAAACCTCCCTCTATAAACAGGTCCTTCAGCTGCCGTATGCCCAACCCTGTACCAGCTCTGAAATCCCCGTCGATGTTCCCGGGATAAATCTATGGTTCCCTCTTATTGGCGCCGCCAACAGACCTCCCATTTCCCCCCTGTGTCGCCTCCACTGCCCCCATCTTGAGGGTGGCCGCCACCACCGGGCTCGTGGTGTACCTCGTGGGGGGAGCGGCCATGGTGCCGTTACTAGGGCCCCAGGCTTGTGTTGCCACAGGACGCCCCCTCCATTCGTTTCCAAGCTGCCCCCTCCCCTTCCATCATCCACTTGCGCACCATTGACACATTTGCCGCCCAGTAGTACCCGAGAGATTGGGTAGTGCCAGCCCTCCACTGTCCCTACTCCGCTCCAAAAAGACCCTCCTCACCCTTGGGGTGCCATGGCCCACACGTAGCTCATGATGCTACTCGTCACCTTTTTGAAGAAGGCCCTAGGGGGAAGATGGGCAAGCACTGAAATAAAAACAAGAACCTTGGGAGGACCGTCATTTTGATTGACTGCACCCTCCCCGCCAGCGACAACGGTACCATGTCCCACCTCTTAAATTCTCCTCCATCTGTTCCACCAGCCTGGAAAAGTTCAACTTGTGGAGGTTCCCCCAGTTCCTTGCCACCTGCACCCCTAAGTACCTAAAGCTCTTCCTGCTGCTCGCTTGAAGGGGAGTCTCCCAATACCCTCTCCTGGTCCCCCGGGTGTATCACAAAAACCTCGCTTTTGCCCAAATTTAGTTTGTACCCCGAAAAGTCCCCAAACTCTGCTAATAGTTCCATTATCTCCGGCATTCCCCCTTCTGGGTCTGCCACGTACAGCAGTAGATCATCCGCATACAGCGATACTCGATGTTCCTCCCCTCCCCTAGTCAGTCCTCTCCACCCCCCTGAACCCCTCAGTGCCATCGCCAACGGTTCAATCGCCAGTGCGAAAAGTAGGGGGGATAGGGGACATCCCTGCCTGGTCCTTGGTGGAGCCCGAAATACTCCGACCTCCTCCCGTTTGTCACACTCGCCGTCGGGGCCGAGTAGAGCAACTTCACCCACTTAATAAACCCTTCCCCAAACCCAAACCGTTCCAACGTCTCCCACAGGTACTCCCACTCCACCCTATCGAATGCCTTCTCCGCGTCCAGCGCTACCACTATCTCAGCCTCCCCTCCACTGCCGGCATCATAATTACACCAAACATTAATTTCAGCAATCTACTTGTACCATTTACAATGTAGCCAGCATATTGTATTTGCTGCTCGTTGTGTGGCCTGCATTGGGGAACACCAAATGCAGACTGGGTGACCATTTTGCAGAACACCTCAATTCAGTCTGTAAGTGTGAGCCCGAGCTCCCAGTTACTTGTCATTTTAATTCTCCACCTTGCCCTGACCTCCCGGCCCTTGGCCTGCTGCAATGTTCCAGTGAAGCTCAAGGCAAGCTCGAGGAACAGCACCCATCTTTCAACTTTATAGCCTTCTGGACTCAACAATTAATTCAACAATTTTAGATCATATACCAGGAGTTCCCACCCCAGTTTTCAGGGGACAGGAACAACAGAGGGGGTGGGGAATGAAGCGGGAGCCCCAAAATGGCTTTTGCGCTGACGGAATTTCCACACTCGATTTTCCCCATCACTGACACAACGGGAATCCCGACTTTAAAAGTGGGGTTTCCCGTTTACATCTGTTTAAATCTGCAGATCAGGACTTTAGGTCTGATTATCCCCCCAAGTTGAATTGTCCATTCAACACACAAGAGCCAGTGCCAGGGCTGTCCCTGGTGGGGGGTTTCCGTGGTGGGGGGGGGGGGGTGCATGAGTAATTTCTGTGGGGGAGGTGTCGGGGGGGGTTTTAGGGGTTAGAGAGAGGGAATTCAGTGGTGAGGGGATGGGGGGGTGTTTGATGTTGCGGGGGGGGGGGGGGGGGGGGGGGATTTTTATTTGTTGTCAAGGGCACCCTGATCTTTTGAAAGCTGAAATTGCTTCAGAGCTCCCCTTACCAGCGGGACATCGTGGGTTCCACCCCTTAAATTTGTTTTTTTAATAGTGTGTCAAAAATAGGGCAGGAAAAGCCAACAGCACAGCCGCTGTGCTGCATTCCGCTTTTCCCACCAAAATTGACACTTTGTCAAGAAATTAGAACATTCCAGCTGTATCCTCTGTCTTCAGTTTGTTTTGTGTCTTTTTTATTTGCAATTTTTTTCCTTTGTGTCGTTCTTTGCCATTCACACCTCTTCTAGACACATCTTGGGCGTAATTCTACGCTCCCCACGCGGCCTGGGAGAATCGCGGGAGGGCCTCCGACATTTTTTACGACCCCCCCGCGTTTCTCCCCCCCCCCCCCACCGGCTCGCCGAATCGCCGCTCGCCGTTTTTCAAGGTGAACGGCGATTCTCCCAGCCCGATGGGCCAAGTGGCTGGCCGTTCCCGACCTTTTCACGACAGCGGCAACCACACCTGGTCGCTGCCGTCGTGAAACGGGCGCCAGAAGCCCGTTTGGGGCTTCTAGGCGCCCGTTTGGGTAATGAGCACCACGGCCGTGCTCGGGAGGGGACAGGCCCGCGATCGGTGCCCACCAATTGTCGGGCCTGCGTCCAAAACGGACGCACTATTTTCCCTCCGTCGCCCGCAACATCAAGCCGCCACGTCTTGCGGGGTGGGTAAGGGAAAAGACGGCTCCGCGCATGCGCGGGTCGGAGCCGTCTGCGTGATGACGTCATCCGCACATGCGCAGGTTGGAGCCTCCAACCTGCGCATGCGCGTCTGGCGTCATACAGGCGCCAGCCGCGCGTCATTCAGTCGTCAAGGCCGCGCAGCCGAGAACCCCGGGGCCCTGCGCCTATCCCCGCCCAGGGGGGAGAATCGGGTCCCTGGCACCGAAGCCGTCGTGAGAGACGACCTCTTTCACGGCGGCTTCCGCGAATCTCCACAGGTGCGGAGAATCGCGCCCCTTTTGTTTCTTTGCTTGTCCCATTACTAAGGTTTTTGACATTTTACCCTGAAACCTTTGTCACTTAACCTCCCCTACCCTTCCCCCTACAATAGAAGTTACCTTTAGTTCTTCTGTCCATCCCACACTGCCTCTGTATTTAGTTGTTCAGAACTTATAACATTTCACACTTTCCTCAGTCCTGATGAAGGGTCAGTGACATGGGCCAGGACTCTCCCCTACCCGGCGGGGCGGGGGGTCCGCGTGTTGGAGTGGCATGAACCACTCCAGCGTCGGGCCGCCCCAAAGTTGCGGATGTCGCCGCACCTTTAGAGGCCAAGCCCTCACATTGAGGGGCTAGGCCCACGCCGGAGTGGTTCCCGCTCCGCTGGCTGGCATGAGCGGAATTTGGCGCCATGCCAGCCGGGGCCGAAAGGACTTCGCTGGTCGGCGTAAGTCTGCGCATGCGCCGGAGCGTCAGCAGCTGTTGACGTCATACCGGCGCATGCGCAGGGGAGGGGGTCTCTTCCGCCTCCGGCATGGTGAAGACTATGGCAAAGGCGGAAGGAAAAGAGTGCCCCCACGGCACAGGCCCGCCGGCCGATCGGCGGGCCAGGCCACCGTAGGGGCATTCCCCGGGGTCAGATCGGCCCCCCCAGGACCCCGGCACCCGCCCACGCTGCCAATCCCGGTAAGGTAGGTGGTTTATTCCACGCCGGCGGGAGAGGCTTGTCAGCAGCGGGACTTTAGCCCTTCGCGGGCCGGAGAATCGCCGCGGGGGGCCCGCTGACCGGCGTAGCGCGATTCCCGCCCCCGCCGAATCACGGGTGGCGGAGAATTCGGGACATGTCTGGGGCGGGATTGACGCCAGCCCCGGGCGATTCTCCGACCCACCGTGGTTCACGCCGTGGTTCACGCCACTCCTCTGTGCTGGAGTGGCCCGCCCCACCGGTTTGCGGAGAATCCTGCCCCTGAATTGTTAACTCTGGTTCTCTCTCCAGCCAAGCTGCCAGATCTGTTGAGGATTTCCAGCATTTTCTATTTTTATTTCAGACAGTTAGACAGATATGGAGAGAGAGAGAGAGAGAGATAGAGACTGAGGCAAAGACAGACGGACAGGCTGCGTGAGGGAAGGGAGAGAGAGAGAAAAGGGAGATAGAGAAAAGTGGAGGGAGTCCATCAGAGAAATAGATAAAGAAACACAAGGAATAAAAGTCAGTCACGTCGGGGATTTTCTGCTCCCGTTCAAAGTCAATGGATCTTTTGCAGGTCTGTCAAATTTTCCACCCTGCCCGTGATGATTGGTTGGGCCAGAAAATCCTGACCAGGTTGGACTGTCCCGTATTTCGGCCTTTCACCTGTATCCTGATGGTTCGGGCCTTCCAGGGAAGGATTTTGTCCCCAATTCCTTCCTTTGCTGGTTGTTTCTGCACATGCATTTGGCCTGGCATGCATTTTGTTTTGAGTTATGGGATCACCTGCAACTGAATGGATGGGCTGGTAGCGTGTAGTTCACCCTACCCCACCCCTCTGCCCTCACAGGTCTACGCATCCCCCCCCCCGCCCCGGCAGCCACAGTTGGTCACTTTGGCCAGAGTGTCAGCGAGAGAGACACAGGAAGTCAAGGAGAGAATTAAACAGACAGACAGACAGAGAGGTTCAGAGAAGCAACGAGAGAGAGGAGCAATGTGAATGAGAGAATTTCAGCCTGGGCTGGGTTCAAATCCAGACCTTGGGCAGAAAGTGGCTGAATCAAGACTCCAATGAAAGATGTTAAAATATTACTTGAATCTTTTGTGACTCAGTTTTCACTTTTTTCATTTTCTGCTTTCCGAAGTGATGGAGACAAAACTGAAACCCAGGGAGCGAAACGTAAGTAGCTTTAATCTTTCAGTACAATCCAACCTGTAACTGTTGAAAGCTCCTAAACCTTTATCTCATGGAACTAAACTGTTCGCTGTCATTATTTGCCTTCAATTGCTGGCGAGCCTCATTAAACACAATCTCTCTTAATACCTAGGCAAAGACCACCTGAACCATGGGCGTCAGGTTGAAACCTCTCCAGCCACTGAACTCAATGACCAGTCACCGTTGAAAGAGCAAGATCCCATTGTGTCATCTGATGACCAGGATTACTCTTTGATCAGCTACCCTGAGACTGGGAGTCTCAGAAACACGGAGACACAGTCCCACCTGGAGGAAAATGACCCAAAACATGGCCCGCTAAAAATGGAAGAAAACCCTATTTATTCTGAAATGGAGGCACCTGAGCTTAATCAGTTATAGGAGAAAGGAGAAGTTTAAATTCATAGCGGTGCTACGAGAGAGGCTGATCATGAAACGCATCACCTCCATACTCCCGGATCGCCTTGACCCACTTCAATTCGCATACTGTCGCAACCGGTCCACATCAGACGCCATTTCCCTGGCCCTACACTCATCCCTAGAGCATCTCGAAAACAAGGACTCCTACATCAGACTACAGCTCCGCCTTCAACACCATAATCCCAGCCAAGCTCATATCAAAGCTTCAAAACCTAGGGCTTGGCTCTCCACTCTGCAACTGTATCCTCGATTTTCTGACCAACAGACCACAGTCAGTAAGAATGAACACCAACACCTCCTCCACAATAGTCCTCAATACCGGTTCCCCGCAAGGCTGTGTACTTAGCCCCCTACTCTACTCCCTGTACACACACGACTGCGTGGCAAAACTTGGTTCCAACTCCATCTACAAGTTTGCTGACGATGCGAACATAGTGGGCCGGATCTTGAATAACGGCGAGTCAGAATATAGGAGGGAGATAGAGAACCTAGTGGAGTGGTGCAGCGACAACAACCTCCCTCAATGCCAGCAAAACTAGAGCTGGTCATTGACTTCAGGAAGCAAAGTACTGTACACACCCCTGTCAGCATCAACGGGGCCGAGGTGGAGCTGGTTAGCAGTTTCAAATTCGTCGGGGTGCACATCACCAAAAATCTGTCCTGGTCCACCCACGTCGACACTATCACCAAGAAAGCACAACAGCGCCTATACTTCCTCAGGAAACTAAGGAAATTCGGCATGTCCACATTAACCCTTACCAACTTTTACAGATGCACCATAGAAAGCATCCCATCTGGCTGCATCACAGCCTGGTATGGCAACTGCTCGGCCCAGGACCACAAGAAACTTCAGAGAGTTGTGAACACCACCCAGTCCATCACACGAACCTGCCTCCCATCCATGGACTCCATCTACACCTCCCGCTGCCTGGGGAAAGCGGGCAGCATAATCAAGGATCCCTCCCACCCGGCTTACTCACTCTTCCAACTTCTTCCATCGGGCAGGAAATACAGAAGTCTGAGAACACGCACGAACAACTCAAAAACAGTTTCTTCCCCACTGTCACCAGACTCCTAAATGACCCTCTTATTGACTGATCTCATTAACATGACACCCTGTCTGCTTCATCCGATGCCAGTGCTTATGTAGTTACATTGTATATCTTGTGTTGCCCTATTATGTATTTTCTTGTATTTTCTTGAATTTTGTTTAATTCCCTTTTCTTCCCATGTACTGAATGATCTGTTGATCTGCTCGCAGAAAAATACTTTTCACTGTACCTCGGTACACGTGACAATAAACAAATCCAATCCAATCCAATCCAAGTTTTTTCACAAATATACAAACATTTTACATTTATGCTCTGAGCTAGATATTGATCACTTTCCCACTGTGGACACCTGAAAGGTGGGGGTTGGGATGGGGGAGGATCATTTGAAGGGGTTGAATTAGTTATTGCTACACTATTTTTCCTGCTGAATAATAGTGCAAATGAAGTCCAATTTAGGGGACTATGAAATCTCAGGAGGCCGGAGAGGATAATCCAAAAGAAGTTTAATTCAACAACAAAAATAAAGGCTGCAACGTGACTTGCAATCCCAAGGTCCCAGTCACTACTGCTCACACCGGGTCCAGTCCGGGCCGGCTATTATGAGGCAATCTTTACGAGCTCCAGCTGATGGGCCTCCGCCCAATAGCGGGGGAGCTTGTATTCCATGGGTCCCATGGGGAGATGAATCAGGGTGTCCCGGTGAGTCTGGTGAGAGGTATTACAGGGACCAACCCACCATTCCCAAATTGTCAGAAACATGTCTGGCACCATATCAATGCTGCTATATTAATGGGTCTCTGACAGCTGCCTGAGACAGGAGTTAGGCCTCTTTAATATGCCAATAAGACACTTAATGCTTGCAGCAGGGCCTAAACCAGATTAGCTATCTCCGAATGTTGTCCCTGCCCATAAACCCACCTCCTAAACTTACTCCCCATTATGTCTGGGACCCCGCAGGCTGCTTCGTATAATCAGAATAAGCTATGGGTTCAATCCACTGTTCTCTTGTCACCAGCCAAATTGAGTGTGTGCATTTTGTGCTACACCCGGATCCAAATTCCATGCTCCATCGTCAGTATTGAGCAGGCCCAGGACTGGTGCAGAATGTAACTGGCACAGTGTCAATTTCCTCCACTCAACACCTACTAGGTGCATGGACCTCAAACACAGTAAAGGCCCCAATGTTCCAGTGCGTGACCCTTTGCTTTTCCTGCATCACCTGAACTTGTGATCTTTGTGTGTCAGTTTATGCTGCACCGATAGTAGTTTCAGTATCATATCCGTTCACCCTTCGCCCCTTGGTACCCTGGCTGAAACGCAGTCCAGAACGTTGAGGGGATAGTCTGCTCTGTCGACTGCTCACAACATCGTGACATGGAATGAGTTTACCCCAGGGCAGCTCACATGGCCTTACAGCACAGAACTGTGACTCAGGTGAGGGAGGCTGTAATGAAGGCTAGTGTGGGAAATGGAAAATCAAACCATTATCACTGGGAAGCTCTTTAAAAGGTCGAATGAACAAATATTGTTGGAGCCATGCTGAACCTGGGACTGTGTGGAGATTTTATAGGTTCCCACTCCTGCTATGATACTTCACAGGTCGAAAATAGATATCGGGACATTTGAACGACAATTCGGAATTTGAGCACATAATCGAGGCAGATACTTCAGTGCAGCACCAAGGGAGTGTTGCATTGTTGAAGGCAATGTCCTGAACCTGTCTGCTCTGTCAAATGGACTGAAAAGATCCTGTGGCATTACGATCAAGAGCTGATTTTTATCTGGACGTTATCAGATTGCTGCTTGTGGGAACTTGCTGTGTGAAAACTGGTTGCTGTGTTTCCTGCATTATGATAATGATTATATCCAAACTAATTTGTAAAGATCTTGGAAAGTCCTGAGGTCGTGAATGGCTCTATATAGATGGAAGTCTTCTTTCTATTCATCCAAGAATTTCCAGAGAAGGGAAACCACACGGAACACCAGAGTTAATTGCCACCCTCGGGAGCAAGTGTGTTTCACCAGCCGTAGACCCAAAGCTGTTTGAGACGCAGGACTTTGTGCAGACTGTAATATTCTGGAGCATTCTGTAAATGGTATCAAATCACAGGCAGCAACTCCTTGGCTTTCACAGATTGTTCTGAGGCTATGTGGCTATCAACACAAAGCAAAGAGACCGACCCATTCTGCGTTTCCAATCTCACCAACGCAGAGCGTGGGATCACACAGTTGAAGAATGCGCCGGTTATTCATTTGAGGCTGAAACTGGCCTTTGCCAATTTTGATGTTGACTGAAACGAAAATTTGGCACAGGGTGAAACTGACTGTTGATTCTCTGTGAGTTTCACACCACTAACGAGGACCAACCCCCACCACAACCCAGGCAGGACTCCAGAACAACGCATTGCTGCTGTGTGATATGCAGAATGTAAACCCGTGTGACGGGAAGTAATTGAATAAAGATTGTTTTAAAATGTCAACCAAATGATGAAGTGAGTTATCATTGAAGCAGGAATTTTATGCCAAGCTAATGGAGTAAATGGAATTATCCCAGTGAGGACACAGCAATCGGGCTCAAGGCCCCTGAGGTAGAGATGATCAAACTCAACCAGGCTTCCCAACACTGACAGGTGCACAAGTCTTCCATATCCACACATACAACACTCTTCCTGTTGCTGCTTGTCCTTCATTCGCCCCAAATTCAAACCCCTGGAACTCCTGACAACAAAGCTTTGTGGGTGCACCTACACCACACAGAGTGTGGAGTCTAAGGAAAAGGTTCACCATCACCTTGTCAAGGGCAACTAGAGGTGGGCAATAAAGACAGCCTTGCCAGCAAGGCTCTCATCCCAAGAAAATTATTTGTTAAAAAGCTCCAACTATTTCTAGATTGCATTACCATTGTTCTAATTTTCCAGTCTTTGAATTTGAATCTAATTCTGGAACAATGCATGTTGTTTGGAACATGAACACCACACAACAAGGACCGGAATGAAGTGAATCCACATGAATTTACTGCTAAAGTCCCCTCCATACATCATAGATAATCATCAACCAAATGTGCAGGTTCGGTGGATTGGCCGTGCTAAATTGCCCTCAGTATCCAAAAAAGTTAGGTGGGGTTACTGGGTTATGGGGATAGAGTGGAGGTGTCGGCTTAAGTAGGGTGCTCTTTCCAAGGGCCGGTGCAGTCTCGCTGGGCCGAATGACCTTCTGCCCTGTAGATTCTATGATACATAGTCCCTCAAAGTGGACTCCCCTTTCTTGTTTGCTAATCTCACCCCAGATTGTAAACCGGTCGCCACTCGGAGCAGACGATACAATGCCCAGGACCGGACCTTCATCGGGTTCGAGGTCCAGAGGCTCCTTATGGAAGGCGTTATCGAGGCCAGCAACAGTCCCTGGCGAGCCCAAGTGCTGGTAGTTCGGACTGGGGAGAAAAACTGGATGGTCATTGATTACAGTTAGACCATCAACAGGTTCACGCAGCTGGACGCGTACCCTCTCCCCCGTATTTCCGACCTGGTTAACAGGATTGCGAAATACAAAGTCTTTTCCACGGTGGACCTTAAGTCTGCTTACCACCAGCTCCCCATCCGCGCGAGTGACCGCAAGTACACCGCGTTTGAGCCAGATGGGCGCCTCTACCACTTCCTCAGGGTTCCATTCGGTGTCACAAATGGGGTCTCGGTCTTCCAACGGGAGATGGACCGAATGGTCGACAAGCATGGGTTACGGGCTACCTTCCCGTACCTCGATAACGTCACCATCTGCGGCCACGACCAGTAGGACCATGACATCAACCTTCAAAAATTCCTCCGAACCTCAAAACTCCTTAATTTAACCTACAATAAGGATAAGTGCGTGTTTAGCACCGACTGTCTAGCTATCCTCGGCTACGTAGTGCGAACGGAGTGATAGGCCCCGACCCCGAACGCATGCGCCGCCTGATGGAACTCCCTCTCCCCAACTCCCTCAAAGCCCTCAAACGCTGCCTGGGCTTCTTCTCATATTACGCCCAGTGGGTCCCCAATTACGCCGACAAAGCCCGCCCCCTCATCCAGTCCACCTCTTTTCCCCTGTCGATGGAGGCCCGCTAGGCCTTTAGCCGCATCAAAGCGGATATCGCAAAGGCCACGAAGCATGCTATCGATGAGTCCCTCCCATTCCAGGTCGAGAGCGACGCATCTGACGTAGCTCTGGCGGCCACCCTGAACCAAGCAGGCATACCCGTGGCCTTCTTCTCACGACCCCGCCACGCTTCCGAAATCCGCCACTCCTCGGTGGAAAAGGAGGCACAGGCCATAGTCAAAGCTGTGCGATATTGGAAGCACTATCTGGCCAGCAGGAGGTTTACCCTCCTCACAGACCAACGATCAGTAGCTTTCATGTTCGATAATGCACAGAGGGGCAAGATCAAGAACGACAAGAGCTTGCGGTGGCGGATCAAGTTGTCCACGTACAACTACGATATCTTGTATCGTCCTGGGAAGCTCAACGAGCCTTCCGATGCCCTAACCCGCGGTACCTGTGCCAGCGCGCAGATTGACCGCCTCCGCTCCCTCCATATGGACCTCTGCCATCCAGGGGTCACCCGTTTTTACCATTTTATTAAGACCCGCAACCTGCCCTACTCCGTTGAGGAAGTCAGGACCCTCACCAGGGACTGCCACGTCTGCGCCGAGTGCAAACCGCACTTCTACCTCCTTTATGAGTGACGAACTGCGTCAATTCCTGCTCAGCAGGGGCATAGCCTCCAGCAGGACAACCAGGGGTAACCCCCGGGGTAACGGTCAGGTCGAGCAGGAGAATGGCACCATTTGGAAGACCATCCTGCTGGCTCTACGGTCCAGAGATCTCCCTATGCCCCGTTGGCAAGAGGTCACCCCCGACGCCCTGCATTCAATCCGGTCTCTCCTCTGTACTACCACTAATCAAACATCTCATGAACGTCTTCTTGTTTTCCCCAGGAAGTCGTCCTCAGGATCCCCTCTCCCGACCTGGCTGGCCACTCCCAGGCCTATCTAGCTCCAGAAGCAGGTGCGGGTGCACAAGTCCGACCCGTTGGTTGAGCGAGTCCAGTTACTCCATGCCAACCCGCAGTATGCGTACGTGGAGTATCCCGACGATCGGCAGGATACGGTCTCACTCCGGGACCTGGCACCCGCTGGCGTGCGGCCTTCTCCTCTTCCATCAACACCCGCCCCCCCAACCCCAATTCCCCCAAGCGCCCCCCGCGCCCCCACGACCCAGCACATATACCCCCCCCTTCCCCAATTACAGCGTCTCCACCACCGGCCCGTGGTACGGAGACACATCTACGACCGATGCTCCCAGAGGCAAGGACGACCATCGGCCCAACGTCACCGGCTCCACTGCGATGGTCCACCAGAACATCACAGGCACCCGACAGGCTGATCGTGACCATCTGATGCAACCATGGGACCTTATTGGACTCTATTGTAATTTGTTTTGCATCCTAATGTAGTATTGTTTATTTTTGCCACGAGCCAGTGGGCAGCCCATATCTTCGATTATCTCTACTCATACCACCAGTCCTCGGACCACCCCTCTCTCTTCCCCTCACACACCCCCCCGCCTTGTTCCTCCACAAGGGATGAATGTGGTGTTATGAGTGGGAGCACTGCCATTGGTGCAGAGCATTGGTTTCCCATTGGCTCTGGCTGGTCATGTGCCTCTCGTCTGATTGGCTGGGACTAGTCATGTGACTGCTCACCAATTGGTCGAGAGGCAAGTAGACCCCGCCTCCAAGGCAGGGTATAAGTACCCAGGTTTCCCGGCGGTCGGTCTTTCTCTGTAGTCGACCACCGGGCTAACAACTAGCTGATTAAAGCCACAGTTTGGATCTTCATCGTGTCTCGCGTCCAATTGATGGTACATCACACGTGCAGGTGATGGGTGTGAACGTGCTCTCAGGCAGAAAGACAGGAGTCAGACTGTGGCATAGGACAGAGCTCAGTTCACAGCAGGTTATCATCACCATCCTGACTTGTATATTGAGGCGCTAACAGTGCTGACACAGGCTCATCTCCCTGAAGTGATGGAACACAGACCCTGGGAGGGTGGGACAGGGGAAGGGGGGATGCGGTGACTGGTAATTGGTGGGTGGAGGGATGGTCGGGGGGGGGAAGGGAAAGAGAAGTGGAGGCAGACTGGGTGGAGCACGGGTATGGGGGACAGTGGGTGGGAAGGAGAGAGGGGGAGATATGACAGACAAAGCAGGTGCTATGAGAATGAGGCCTCCCTGGTCCTTTGGCCATGCCAATCCCTCACCACCACCTCCTGCCGTTACCCTCTGGCTGGTCCCATGGGTCCTCCCTGGGCCCAACCTCTGGTTCCTCCTTGTCCCCATTCTCGGAGGTGGCCGCATGTTCCTCCTCCTCCACCTTCTAGCACGTCGCCCTGCTGCTGTGGAAGGTTGTGGAGGGCACAGGAGATCACCATGAAGCAGGCGACCCTCCCGGACATGTTGCAGTTCACCCCAGAGCGGTTGAGTCAACAAAACCGACTTTTCAGCAGTCCGATGCACCGCTCAATGACAGCCCGGCTGGCCACATGGGCCTCGTTATATCGAGTATCTGCATTGGTCTCTGGTCTCTGTACTGGTGTCATTGGCCTGGTCCGAAGAAGATACCACTTATCCCCCAAGAACCAGCCAGTCACCCTGGGATGTCCCTCGAAGATGCCAGTGATCTCCGACTGCCCCAGGATATAGCTGTTGTGCACACTCCCTGGGATGCGTACACACATGTGCATGATCTTGAGGTGGTAGTTGCATATAAGTCGGAAGTTTAGGGAGTGGAATTCCTTCCTGTTGATGAAGGTAAATCGCGGACCGCCCAGTGCATGCATGGCGACATGCGTACCATCTATTACCCCATTGACCTGGGGCATCCCAATGATGGTGGAGAATCCTGCTGCCTGGGCATCTTGATGGGCCTGATCCAGGTCAAAGTTTATGTAGTCAGCTGCCGGGTAAACAGGGCATCCATGACTTCATGGATGCACTTTTGGGCTGTAGGTTGGGATATGCCACACAATTCCCTGCTCGAGCCCTGGAATGAACCCGAGGTGTAAAGATTCAGGGCTGTGGTGACCTTGACAGCCACCAGGAGTGGGTATCCTCCACAAGTCCACAAGGACATAGCACATGTGTCTTACCGTCTTTGTTGAGACAGAGCCTCCTGAGGCCCACGAGGACCAATGTCTATTCGAAATGAAAATCGCTTATTGTCACGAGTAGGCTTCAAATGAAGTTACTGTGAAAAGCCCCTAGTCGCCACATTCCGGCGCCTGTTCGGGGAGGCTGTTACGGGAATCGAACCGTGCTGCTGGCTTGCCTTGGTCTGCTTTCAAAGCCAGCGATTAGCCCTGTGAGCTAAACAGCCCCGTTCAAAGGATATTCAAAGGATGAGTGGCGTCTGCACACCATTGGCCGTCACTGGCCTCGATCCCTCCCTGTCCTGATGGACGGCCGTTTCCTCCGGGTGTGGGACAGGACCCTGCATGTGAATCTTCACTTTGAGTCTGTGTAAACGGTGCTGCCACTGCCTTCTTTGCTGTCTACCTCCTGGGTTTCCAACACCACCACGAGGGCAACTTGCGCAGGATCCAAAATATGATCCATCATATAATATCTGTAAGGAATTGGAGATAGCATGAGACTGACAATCAGTATGGCTTCCACCCTGTGCTCTCTGAGCCCTCAAGCGGCCTAACCATTACATTCCCTGCCATCTCTCAGGGTGTCATGCAACACGCCCTGCACACACACCCCTCGCCCCATCAGAGGCCTCTGGGCAGTGGACCTCAGACCCTGTACCCCAGACATCTGCTGGAAACATGACCTGGACCAGACACTGGTTCCCTCCCTGCTCCACACACCCACCCTCTGTTCGCGGCGGTTCACGTGCAGGGTCCTATCTCACACCCAAAAGAAACGGCCGCCCATCAGGACAGGTTGAGACCGAGGCCAGTGACGGCCAATGGTGTGCAGGCATCGCTCGTCCATCGAATAGACGTTGGACCTCATGGGTCGCTGGAGGCTCTGTATCAACAAGGAGAGGGTAATGCACATGTGCTATGTCCTTGTGGTCTTGGCACCAGTGCTGGGTCCCAGCTCTTGGGTGGTCTAACTTTGACTGCTGCCTCTGTGGTGTTGATGCTTCCGGAGTTCAGGACACGTGTCCAGGCCTCACATTCTGATTGGGATGCTAGACAGTAACAATTGCCTGCGTCATGTCACGTCCACCCACGCGGATCCACTTGGGAGCTTTGAGGTGCTTACATTCCGAGAATTGCCAATTCACCATTAGCTTCAGCAAGGGCAGCATGGTGGCGCAGTGGTTGGCACTGCTGCCTCATGGCGCCGAGTACCCAGGCTCGATCACGGCCCCGGGTCACTGTCCGTGTGGAGTTTACACATTCTCCCCGTGTCTGCTTGTGTCTCACCCCCACAACCTAAAGATGTGCAGGGTGGGTGGATTGGCCACGCTAAATTGCTGCTTAATTGGAAAAACATAATTGGGTAATCTAAATTTAGAGAAAAATGTTTTGTTTTTTTAAAAGCCTTCAGCTGTGCGGCCAATGGTTGCCATGGTCTGTGAGGGTTAAAGTGACCTTCACCAAATTACCACGGACGGAGCTCTGTCAGGGGCTGTTCGGTGGGACAGACAGGCAGCAGCTGGAGCTGCCCAAGTTATGGGTATAAATGGTCCAGGGGAGTGGCATGGCATACCCCTGGGCGCTGACCCCTCTCACCCCCCCCCCCCCCCCCCAGCCCAGGGGCAACCCTCCCCCAACGATGGCGGCCCACCCTCCCAACCGAGCCTATCTCCTCCCCCCCATCCCCCTCCCCCCGGTGGCTCCGCCTCCCCCCGAGCAGTGGGTCAGTGGACCCGGTGCCCCCGGGCTGACTTCCCAGTTTTGAAGATGGCTACTCCCCTCCTCGGATCCCCACAGTAGCCATTGTGCTAGTTTCACATGTTTAAATAGGTGTTCTAAACAACAGCCACGTGACTGCCGCTCGTTCCCCCACACTGATCCGCCGTATGCATTCTGCGGCTCCATGGTGAAGCTGTTCATTGGCCAGCACAATGACCGCTTGCACCCCCCAGGACAGGAAGTACTGATTGGGAAGTGGTCAGCAGTCTGTGACTGGGGTGGATGCAGCTACTGGACAGTGAGAGGGAAACCAGGCCAGGTTTGTCAGCCAGGAACACCGATCAAATGAGGCCAGTCAAAGCAGCTGACACATGTCAGGAAGAAAGCTACACAGTCATCACTTTGTGTAACCACTCTCTGGAATCCAGGATGTAAGTGTTGAAGTGCTTTTCGTAAGAATGGAGAAGGAGATGACTTGGATGTTTGGATGGTGCAATGCAGTGGAACCGGTAAGAAATATTGTGACATTGTGTGTGTTTGACAAGTTACTTCGTCTCGGCTAAAGTCATAGTTTGCAAAATAAAAACAAGATCATACATTTTCTATACTTGTTCAAATTTCTAAAGAAATGGGAATATATTTAAAACAAAGTTTGTGTGTAAATGTAAGGATGTGCATGTTCAACTGAAATTGTTTCACTTGGAAAACTTAGAAAAATGAGGTATTGGTAATAAAGTTTCAAAGTAAAAAAAAGAATGCCGGCTGCGACAGACCTTTAAGTATGAATAATGAGTCTTTCCGCGAGAGGCAGCAGCTGAGAGAAGGTCATGCGCCCAGCACATATATGATGTCACGCTCCCTGTGCGCCTGTGCTTTGGGCGGAAAGTCATGGAGGAGAGATTCCTCCTTTTTGTAGCTGCCAGCAAGCAAGCAACAGGACTGTGTGAAGAACTGAAGATGGAATATTTTGTAATAAGGAAGAGAGAGGCAGAGACACAAACTGCCCAGGATCTCACAACAGAATCTGCTGGAGAGAGCTTCCACAGAGAGTCCACAGCAGGACAAAGCTGTGCTGCTGTGAGCTGTATCCAGAGCTCCAGGACTTCTGGTGAATAAACAATGAAGAAGAAACTGAAATCAGAAACAAAGCAGTATAAAGATGATGTCTTGAGGTATGGCTTTAATTGTGCCAATGGAAGTCAGGATGCAAAGTTCATGTGTGTTATATGCAGGGAGGTGCTGGCAAATGAAAGTTTAAAACCCTCAAATATTCAATGGCATTTGAAGACTAAGACAAAGTTCTTGATTTTTTTCAAAGGATGCAGCAAGAACTTAAATCGTCAGCTGACGTCAGACTTCGCAGAAATGTAACATTGAATGACGAAGCAAGTGAGATCATGAGGACCAAACAGGCTCACCTGCCGCTTTAAAGGTAAGCAATAATGGTGGGTCGCAAAGGTCGGCCGGTGTGGGTCGCTAAGGTCGGCAGGCATGGGTTGCTAAGGTTGGCCGGCGTGGGTCGCTAAGGCTGGCCGGCGTGGGTCGCTAATGTCGGCTGGCATGGGTCGCTAAGGTCGGCCGGCGTGGGTCGCTAAGGTTGGCCGGCGTGGGTCGCAAAGGTCGGCTGGCATGGGTCGCTAAGGTCGGCCGGCGTGGGTCGCTAAGGTTGGCCGGCGTGGGTTGCGAATGTTGGCTGGAGTGGGTCCCAAAGGTCCGTCGGTTGGTAAAAGTGAAAAAAAGTTTGAAAACACTGCGATAGGGAGTCCTTCACATTAATGATTGGTCTTAATCAGTGATTATTGGTTTCTCACTACGCCGCAGCGGGATCTGGATCTTGCCAACGGGAACAGGCCAGTTAGATCAGAAACCAATCGCTGCCCAGCGTGGTTCCCAATTTTGGCCTCTCCCACTAGCTAACCGACTCACTCATATTCACGCCTGGCGCACTGCGGCTGGTAGATCGGGCCCTTTATCTTCATTCCTTCACTGTGGCAATCCCCAGGATCTCCCTTGCTAACAGCACTGTGGGAGTACCCACACCACATGGACACCGCGGGGCAGGTAGAATATTCTCCATCAACTTCTCCACGACAACTAGTGATGGGCAACAAATAGCAAATTGCCAGTAATATCCTTGAACTGAAGAGTAATCACAAAATTATATTGAGCACCGTTCATGCAGCAAGTTTAGACTCTCTGAAGATACATTGAGATAATTTGAAGAAGGAGTTTGAACTAAGCCGGGTGAAAATAAATTTGAACACAGATGTTGGGAAGAATGTTTTTTTTTAATTTAAATTTAGAGTGCCCAATTATTTTTCACTGGTGTAATGATCCCCCTTTCTTTTATATACAAATTATTTTTTTTTCAATTAAGGGGCAATTTAGCGTGGTCAATCCACCTATCCTGCACATCTTTGGGTTGTGGGGGTGAAACCCACGCAGACATGGGGAGAATGTGCAAACTCCACACGGACAGTGACTCAGAGCGGGATGGAACCTGAAACACAGCAACACCCTCTGAACATACACTTGGTACTTCACAGCCTCCTACACCTTTTGTCATTTCTTTGGTTGGGAGGTTGAACAAAAATCTCAACTTCCGTCCCAATACCATTAACATAACGTCAGGCCACACATTTCATCAGAGTTGGTCAAACAGGAAGCAAGTCCAACTTCTCTTTCTCACAGATCAGGATGTGAGGGCGAACCTACCACTCGGGTAGTAGAAAATAATCCGTTTTGACCAATATTCGTAATTCCCCATGCTGCTGTTTTTTTACTTCTTCACCGAGCAAAGACGGTGTGGAATTTGAAATGGCTCTCGATACTTTGTTTCTGGGTCTTTTTCTCCTGTTCCAACATGTTGCAGGTAAGGACGAATAGTCTCCATTAATCTTCAACATATTCCTCATCTGGACAAAAAGGATATAAATCATTGCTGTTCTTGTGTAGATGTTTAACACAGTCAAATGATGGTGTTTGCTGTGTTACTTTATCATGGTGCGATCATGGACCATCAGTTTGATTCAGAGAGTGAGGAGAGACTAGGAGCAATTCTTTACACAGAGAGTGGGGGCAATGGAATGCTTTGACAAGCAGTGGTTGAAGCAGAGATCATTCATCTTTTAACTGAGAATTAGATAAGTATTTGAAGTTGTGAAAGAAACAGGACTGTAGAGAGAGTGAGTTGGCCAGTTAGTTCTGGCAAAGAACCACAATTAAATACAATACTTATAGAAGTAATGGTTCAGTATTATTGAATCCAAATTTTCATCACATTCTGCCACGTTTATACATCCCCTTCACCCTGACTTTGCAGCAATATTCTTTTCCCCAGGGCGGAAATGGCTGTCACGGGGGGACATAATTTTAAGGTGATTGGAGGAAGGTATAGGGGAGATGTCAGAGGTCGGTTCTTTACACAGAGAGTGGTGGGTGCGTGGAATGCACTGCCAGCAGAGGTGGTGGAGTCAGAGTCATTAGGGACATTTAAGTGACTCTTGGACAGGCACATGGACAGCGGTAAATTGATGGAGTGTAGGTTCGGTTGATCTTAGATTAGGATAAATGGTCGGCACAACATCGTGGGCCGAAGGGGCTGTACTGTGCTGTACTGTTCTATGCAATATTCATGTTTCTGTGTCAAAATTCAACTCCTGACCTGTTTTACAGATGGTGGAAAGGTTTTGAAGGTCATGGGGGTGAGTTACACACCACAGAATTCCCAGCCTTGTAATTCCTGCTCTTGGAAGCCAGTTTGATGTAAAAGGTAACCTTGCCATAGTCCCAGATGACCATAGGCTGCTTCCCCCTTTGAGGGGCGAAGAGCTGGCTGGTGGTGACTTAAACTAAGGGTCACCATACCTCAGGCGAGGGACAAGGTTGAGTTTCATGAATAACCTCAGCCAGTACCGGAATTGAACTGCACTATTAGCCTTGGTCTGCATCACAAACCAGCTGTCCAGCCAACTGAGCTTCAGTCAATGGTCAATGGTGTGGCCATCTGGGACGGCCACGTCACGATTACAAAATGGACACTTTACAAAGAATGCAGGGAAAATGGACAATGCTGAGAAAGCAAGCAGGTGCAAGGTTTGTCTGTTGATTGGAGCTGTAGCTCCCAGACTAGGCCGATACTGCAAAGCCATTGCCATACTAATGGGCCATCTCCGGGGACAAAAGGGTAACATTTAGGTAAACGATACTAAGGCAGACACCCCGGTGCCAGAGGAGACTAGAACAAAGCAGGCCAACGGCCACCTAGGGCCCGCCCAGCGATCAGGGCAGCCACCCCTTTATTGGAGGAAATCGATAGGAATGATCTAGATGCAGTCCAATTAATTGGAACCAAGTTCAAGGCCCGCCCAAAAGCGCGCGAAGCCCCCTTTGGGTATAAGAAGAAGCCCCCGAGAGAGAATCGCTCTCTTGGCCTTGGCTCTCAGTGAGGAGAGAGCTGCCTAGCAGCTGCACCAGAACAGGTAAGTCCAAAGTCAATGCACGCTATGAGGCAGACGCTCTTATCTGCTATTCCGTACCAGCTCAACCCCAGCAGCCTCAGAACCGGACAACGGCCATTGTTCCTCTGACTGAGTGGGCGCCTGAAGCTAAGTATAGGCTTTAGTAGTAGTGATAGTTTAGTTGGTACAGTTTTGTGCATGAGTATATTTGACTGTGTGTGTAAATAAATGAGCATTGATTTCGAACTTACTAACTGGTGTATCGAGTCTTTGATCAGTATTCGGTTTTGAACCTTGTGGTGGTATCGAGAGATACCTGGCGACTCTTGAGCAAACGTAATTAGAATTAAGAACGGCGACCATATTAGCCGCCATAAACAGAGACAATTAAAGAGAGAACACAACGAGCAACAATGGTAATCTCGAGAATATTGTTGCCATTGAATATCAAGGGGAGATGACAGAATTGGAATGATATTTCCTCTGTGGAATGTTATTTATCTCCATCTGGTTCTGTCCTCTCCCTGCAGGATCCACCTTTCTCTGTTCCTTCACTGCCACTGGGTCAAAGTTGTGGAAATCCCACTGAAGCAGCACTGTGCTCACCACCATCATCTCAAGGGCAGTTAGGGATGGGGAATAAACACCGCCCAAGCCAGTGACGCCACATCCTGTAAATTAATACAATTTAAAATTTAGAGAGGATGATGATCGAAGTTGCATTATTATTATTTACCTTCAGGAAAAAGTCAGTCTATTCAGGGCAGCACGGTAGCACAGTGGTTAGCACAAATCCTTCACAGCTCCAGGGTCCCAGGTTCGAATCCCAGCTTGGGTCACTGTGCGGAGTCTGCACGTTCTCCCCGTGTGTGCGTGGGTTTCCTCCGGGTGCTCCGGTTTCCTCCCACAGTCCAAAGATGTGCGGGTTAGGTGGATTGGCCACGCTAAATTGCCCGTAGTGTCCAAATTGCCCTTAGTGTTAGGTGGGGTTACTGGGTTATGGGGATAGGGTGGAGGTATGGGCTTGGGCAGGGTGCTCTTTCCGAGAGTCGGTGCAGACTCGATGGGCCGAATGGCCTCCATCTGCACTGTAAATTCTGTAAAATCTATTGCTCTGAATTGGCAAATATTGATAGATTGCAAAGATTTATGAATGGAACAGCAATTAACTGTGCAGCTCGTTGTGTGGTGTAACAAAAATTACAATTTTACGTTTACTGTGCGAGGCTTTGATTGGCATTGAGATTTAATTATCCTTCTGCGTGGAATGTTATTTATCTTCATCTGATTCTGTCCTTTTCCCTGCAGGATCCACCTATCTCTTCCCCCGAAGATCAGGAGATGTCACCATTCTACAATGTACCGGTGCTGGGTCTGTAAAAACCTTGTGCACAATGAGTGATTTCAGTCCTGAAACAGCAACTATGGAAACATGTGGAAAACAACGTGGAGACGGTGATTGCGAAAATATCGGTCCTCAGAAAAAGAATCGGAAAAAGAATCGGAAAGGGAAACTGCAGTGTCAGAAATGCAAATTAAATGAAGATAAGGCATTTGCTGTGAAGCCAGATCACTCAATGGTATTTACCTGCACCGTTCAAGATTCCACCCGAAAAGGAGGATCATCAAAATGTCCATCCTGGGCCAGCCTGACACAGAAAGGATGTGAAACCTACGACCTGTTCCTGGTGATAGATCTGAGCGGTATGTGCACAGGAGAGATCAGGGGAATTATTCCAGGCTCATTGGAGAGATTTAAGCTGAGATGTTCGGGGGTCATTAGGACAGTTAGTGGGCATTCGGGACAATTTTAGATTCTTTACTGAGATGAGATTATCAAGTATGTAAATAAATAATAGAATGTGAGGCGCAACCAACACAGATTCCAAAGAGGATGGCCGGCATTTTCTGCCCATGTTTTTGACAGGTGGGATTGGCGGCGGGAGCGGAGAATCCATCATGGGGCGGGATTCTCCGACCCCCCCGCTAGGCCGGAGAGCGGAGTGAATCCTTCAAGAGACCCGAGCGCCCTTCGATCCAAACAGAATTAAATTAAGAGAGGTTTGGTCCCTCCTATAAATGAGGAGCTCCCCCATAAACACGCCCTTCCCTCGGCAAGCCCCACCAAGCACACAACCCCCCCCCCCCCCCATCCCCCACCAGGAATATCCCCCCCGGCCATTCTCCAGCCCGCGATGGGCCGAGCGGCCACCTGTTTTTGGCAGGTACCACCGGCGTAAATCAAACCAGGTCGGTACCGGCGGGACCTGGCTCTACGGGCGGCCTGCAGTGTCCTCAGGGAAGGCGCGGGGGGATCTGGCCCTGGAGGGTGCCCCCACGGTGGCCTGGCCTGCAATCGGGGCCCACCGATCCGCGGTCGGGCCTGTGCCGTGAGGGCACTCTTTCCCTCTGCGCCGGCCGCTTAACGGTCCGCCATAGCCGGCACGGAGAATAACTCTACTGCGCATGCGCTGGGTTGACGGGGGCGCTCCCGCGCATGCACCAACTCACGCCGGCCGGCGGAGGCCCTTCGGTGCCGGTTGGCACGATGCCAACTCCGATGGCGCTGGCCTAGCCCCTGAAGGTGCGGAGGATTCCGCACCTTCCGGGTGGCCCGACGCCTGAGTGGTTCACGCCACTCCTCGGCGCCTGAACGGCCCGCCTCGCGGGGTAGCGGAGAATCCCACCCAAGATTCCCCAAAAGGCTTTTACACCGGGGTCCGGGTTAGATACAGGGTTAGATCGGGGCCTGTATCTTCATTCCTTCACTGTGGCAAACTCCAGGATCTCCCTCCCAACAGCATTTGGGGGTACCCACACCACATGGACACCGCGGGGCAGGTAGAATATCAACTTCTCCACGACAACTAGTGATGGGCAACAAATAGCAAATTGCCAGTGACACACATGAACTGAAGAGTAATCATAAAATTATATTCAGCACCGTTCATGCAGCAAGTTCAGACTCTACTGAAGATACGTTAAGATACTGGAACAAGGAATTTGAGCTAAGACTGGTGAAAATAAATTAGAACACAGGTGTAGGGAAGAATGTTTCCATGTGACAATCATGTGGACGGCTGTTGCTGGTAAGGTCATGGGGAGGCAGACCTTCAATTTATCTTAGATCCAGTCCGGTGGAATCACAGGCCATGGGTTACATTCTCACCCGTGTGAAACGTGAAATTGTGACCCAACATTCAACCTGTGTTCCATGTTAATCCTCTGTGAGAGTGGATGGAGGGGGTTGATGCAGTGTTACCATTGACTAAAAGCTCTTGAGTGTTCAGATAGTTAGTATCTGCATCACAGCGTTTTTTCAAAGGATGGGTCTGCCCCGGTGTTACTCACTGTCACTGATGCACAGAAACACACTCAGAATGTACACTTGGTACTTCACAGCCTCCCACTCCTTTTGCAATCTGTCTGGTTGGAAGGTTGAACAAAAATCTCAACTTCCGTCCTAATACCATTAACACAATGTCAGGTCACACATTTCATCTGAGTTATCCCCCCCCAACCCGGCTGACGTGATGTCATGTTGCCCCCCCCCCCCCCCCCCCCCCCCCCCCCAACCCGGCTGACGTGATGTCATGTTGGCTTGACAAACGGGGATGTGGTAAAGAGAACAGGGGGAGTGGAGGAGGGGGGGGGGGGGGGGGGGGGGCACAGTTAATACAGCCCCAGGGGGGGGGGGGGAGGATTATATCCGGTAAGTATCCTGACAGTGCTCCAGACACTGCCCCCAGGCACTGTCCCCAGGCACTGTCCCCAGGCACTGTCCCCAGACACTCCCCCCGGTCCTGCCCCCAGACACTGCCTCCTGGCACTGTCCCCAGGCACTGTCCCCAGACACTCCCCCCGGCCCTGCCCCCAGACACTGCCTCCTGGCACTGTCCCCAGACACTGCCTCCTGGCACTGTCCCCAGACACTCCCCCCGGCCCTGCCCCCAGACACTGCCTCCTGGCACTGCCCCCAGACACTGCCTCCTGGCACTGTCCCCAGACACTCCCCCCGGCACTGTCCCCAGACACTGCCCCCAGGCACTGCCCCCCGGCACTGTCCCCAGACACTCCCCCCGGCACTGCCCCCAGACACTCCCCCCGGCACTGTCCCCAGACACTCCCCCCGGCACTGCCCCCAGACACTGCCTCCTGGCACTGCCCCCAGACACTCCCCCCGGCACTGCCCCCAGACACTGCTTCCTGGCACTGCCCCCAGACACTGCCCCCCGGCACTGCCCCCAGACACTGCCTCCCGGCACTGCCCCCAGACACTGCCCCCTGGCACTGCCCCCAGACACTGCCCCCAGGCACTGCCCCCAGACACTCCCCCCGGCACTGCCCCCAGACACTGCCTCCTGGCACTGCGCCCAGACACTCCCCCCGGCACTGTCCCCATACACTCCCCCGAGCACTGCCCCCAGACACTCCCCCCGGCACTGCCCCCAGACACTGCCTCCTGGCACTGCCCCCAGACACTGCCTCCTGGCACTGTGCCCAGACACTGCGTCCTGGCACTGTGCCCAGACACTCCCCCCGGCACTGTGCCCAGACACTGCCTCCTGGCACTGTGCCCAGACACTCCCCCCAGACACTCCCCCCAGCACTGCCCCCAGACACTGCCCCCAGACACTCCCCCCGGCACTGCCCCCAGACACTCCCCCCCGGCACTGCCCCCAGACACTCCCCCCGGCACTGCCCCCAGACACTGCTTCCTGCCACTGCCCCCAGACCCTCCCCCCGGCACTGCCCCCAGACACTCCCCCCGGCACTGCCCCCAGACACTCCCCCCGGCACTGCCCCCAGACACTCCCCCCTGGCACTGCCCCCAGACACTGCCCCCTGGCACTGTCCCCAGACACTCCCCCCGGCACTGCCCCCAGACACTGCTTCCTGGCACTGCCCCCAGACACTGCCCCCCGGCACTACCCCAGACACTCCCCCCGGCACTGTCCCCAGACACTGCCTCCTGGCACTGTGCCCAGACACTCCCCCCCCGGCACTGCCCCCAGACACTGTCCCCAGGCACTGCCCTCAGACACTCCCCCGGCACTGCCCCCAGACACTGCCTCCTGGCACTGTGACCAGACACTCCCCCCGGCACTGTCCCCAGACACTCCCCCCGGCACTGTGCCCAGGCACTGCCTCCTGGCACTGTGCCCAGACACTGCCTCCTGGCACTGTCCCCAGACACTGCCTCCTGGCACTGTGCCCAGACACTGCCTCCTGGCACTGTGCCCAGACACTGCCTCCTGGCACTGTCCCCAGACACTGCCTCCTGGCACTGTGCCCAGACACTGCCTCCCGGCACTGTGCCCAGACACTGCCTCCCGGCACTGTCCCCAGACACTGCCTCCTGGCACTGTGCCCAGACACTGCCTCCTGGCACTGTGCCCAGACACTGCCTCCCGGCACTGCCCCCAGACACTGCCTCCTGGCACTGTGCCCAGACACTGCCTCCTGGCACTGTGCCCAGACACTGCCTCCTGGCACTGTGCCCAGACACTGCCTCCCGGCACTGCCCCCAGACACGGCCTCCTGGCATGTGCCCAGACACTCCCCCCGGCACTGTCCCCAGACACTGGCTCCTGGCACTGTCCTCAGACACTGCCTCCGGGCACTGTGCCCAGACACTCCCCCCAGCACTGCCCCCAGACACTGCCTCTAGACACTGTCCCCAGACACTCCCCCCAGCACTTTCCCCAGACACTGCCTCCTGGCACTGTCCCCAGACACTGCCTCCTGGCACTGTGCCCAGAGACTCCCCCCGACATGCCCCCAGACAATGCGTCCTGGCACTGTGCCCAGACACTGCCTCCTGGCACTGCCCCAGACACTGCCTCCTGGCACTGTGCCCAGACACTGCCTCCTGGCACTGTGCCCAGACACTGCCTCCTGGCACTGTGCCCAGACACTGCCTCCTGGCACTGTCCCCAGACACTGCCTCCTGGCACTGTGACCAGACACAGCCTCCTGGCACTGCCCCCAGACACTGCCTCCTGGCACTGCCCCCAGACACTGCCTCCTGGCACTGTGCCCAGACACTGCCTCCTGGCACTGCCCCCAGACACTGCCTCCTGGCACTGCCCCCAGACACTGCCTCCTGGCACTGTGCCCAGACACTGCCTCCTGGCACTGTGCCCAGACACTGCCTCCTGGCACTGCCCCTAGACACTGCCTCCTGGCACTGTGCCCAGACACTGCCTCCTGGCACTGCCCCCAGACACTGCCTCCTGGCACTGCCCCCAGACACTGCCTCCTGGCACTGCCCCTAGACACTGCCTCCTGGCACTGCCCCCAGACACTGCCTCCTGGCACTGCCCCCAGACACTGCCTCCCGGCACTGTGCCCAGACACTCCCCCCGGCACTGTGCCCAGACACTGCCTCCTGGCACTGTGCCCAGACACTCCCCCCAGCACTGTCCCCAGACACTGCCTCCAGACACTGCCCCCAGACACTGCCTCCCGGCACTGTGCCCAGACACTGCCTCCTGGCACTGTGCCCAGACACTGCCTCCAGACACTGCCCCCAGACACTGCCTCCTGGCACTGTGCCCAGACACTGCCTCCTGGCACTGTGCCCAGACACTGCCTCCTGGCACTGTGCCCAGACACCGCCTCCTGGCACTGTGCCCAGACACTGCCTCCTGGCACTGTGCCCAGACACTGCCTCCTGGCACTGTGCCCAGACACTGCCTCCTGGCACTGTCCCCAGACACTGCCTCCTGGCACTGTGCCCAGACACTCCCCCCAGCACTGCCCCCAGACACTGCCCCCAGACACTGCCACCTGGCACTGCCCCCAGACACTGCCTCCAGACACTGCCCCCAGACACTCCCCCCAGCACTTTCCCCAGACACTGCCTCCTGGCACTGTCCCCAGACACTGCCTCCTGGCACTGCCCCCAGACAATGCGTCCTGGCACTGTCCCCAGACACTGCCTCCTGGCACTGCCCCCAGACACTGCCTCCTGGCACTGTCCCCAGACACTGCCTCCTGGCACTGTGCCCAGACACTCCCCCCGGCACTGACCCCAGACACTGCCTCCTGGCATGTGCCCAGACACTCCCCCCAGCACTGCCCCCAGACACTGCCTCCTGGCACTGTCCCCAGACACTGCCTCCTGGCACTGCCCCCAGACACTCCCCCCGGCACTGTCCCCAGACACTGCCTCCTGGCACTGTGCCCAGACACTGCCTCCTGGCACTGTGCCCAGACACTGCCTCCTGGCACTGTGCCCAGACACTGCCTCCTGGCACTGTCCCCAGACACTGCCTCCTGGCACTGTGCCCAGACAGTGTCCCCAGGCACTGTGCCCAGACACTGCCTCCTGGCACTGTGCCCAGACACTGCCTCCTGGCACTGCCCCTAGACACTGCCTCCTGGCACTGTGCCCAGACACTGCCTCCTGGCACTGTGCCCAGACACTGCCTCCTGGCACTGTCCCCAGACACTGCCTCCTGGCACTGTGCCCAGACAGTGTCCCCAGGCACTGTGCCCAGACACTGCCTCCTGGCACTGTGCCCAGACACTGCCTCCTGGCACTGCCCCTAGACACTGCCTCCTGGCACTGTGCCCAGACACTGCCTCCTGGCACTGCCCCCAGACACTGCCTCCTGGCACTGCCCCTAGACACTGCCTCCTGGCACTGCCCCCAGACACTGCCTCCTGGCACTGCCCCCAGACCCTGCCTCCTGGCACTGTGCCCAGACACTCCCCCCGGCACTGTCCCCAGACACTGCCTCCTGGCACTGTCCCCAGACACTGCCTTCTGGCACTGTCCCCAGACCCTGCCTCCTGGCACTGTCCCCAGACACTGCCTCCTGGCACTGTGCCCAGACACTCCCCCCGGCACTGTCCCCAGACACTGCCTCCTGGCACTGTCCCCAGACTCTGCCTCCTGGCACTGTGCCCAGACAGTGTCCCCAGGCACTGTCCCCATTCACTGCCTCCTGGCACTGTGCCCAGACAGTGTCCCCAGGCACTGTCCCCAGACACTGCCTCCTGGCACTGTGCCCAGACAGTGTCCCCAGGCATTGCCCCCAGCACTGCCCCTGGCATTGCAGTTCCCAGTAGAGGTGTGGGTAAGATAATGTGGAGCTGTATGGGGAGGGGGATATTCCTGGTTGGGGGAGGGGGCGGGGGTTGCGTGCTTGGTGGGGCTTGTCGAGCGAGAGGCGTGTTTATGGGGGAGCACCTAATTTCCGGGAGGGACGACACCTCTCTCTAATTTAATTCTGTTTGGATCGAAGGGCGCTCGGGTCTCTTAAAGTTCCTGGTGGGCAGGTTCAATCAGAGCCCATCCCGTCAGAGTGACGTCCTCGGACCCGCCCCCAGGATTTCTTTTGACTGAGTTTCAAAACGTCTGGCTGGAAAAGCTGGCATTGAGCCGGTGGGCTAGACAAAAATGAAAATTCCCCCCGATGTGCTTGACAAACTGTTGAGGACGTAACAGACAAGGTAAATGGAGAAATGCAGTGAATGTGGTTAACATGGACTTCTGGAAATCCTTTGACAATAACAATAATCTTTTATTGTCACAAGTAGGCTTCCATTAACACTGCAATGAAGTTACTGTGAAAATCCCCTAGTCGCCACATTCGGATACACAGAGGGAGAATTCAGAATTCTCAGCGTGTACGGGAATTGAACCCGTGCTCTGGCCTTGTTCTGCATTACAAACCCACTGTCTAGCCCACTGAGCTAAACCAGCCCCTAAAGTACCACGTTGGAGATTATTCGAGTAACAATTATTCTTTTAAATGTTGTTTCTAGATTCAGACAAAGTAATTTCCACTGATGAAAACCCCTCGTTAGTGTCAGAGGGAGTGAATGTGACTTTACCCTGCCTGTTTGAGAATAAAGAATCCCAGCCCTTCACTCTGTTTTGGATCACATCTGGAGAAATTAACCAGTGTCTGCACTCTGTACATATTGAGGGAGGGGATGTACATTCTAACACACGATGCTGTGTGGATAGAAAGTTGTCACAAAGAATCTCTAACCAAAGCTCACACAATCCTACAAATGCAAACCAGGCTCACAACCTTACTATTCACTCAGTCACGGAGATGGACACTGGGAGGTATCTCTGTGTTGTACACGCTCAGGCCAAAGGGAAACCTGTCTGGAAGATTGCAGCAAACATCTCCCTCACTGTGACAGAAAATACAGAATCTCCGGAGACTCAAACCTCAATATCTGGAATATCCTCAGTGACCTCAATATCTGGATTATCCCCAGTGACCTCAACATCTGGATTATCCTCAGTGACCTCAACATCTGGATTATCCTCAGTGACCTCAACATCTGGATTATCCTCAGTGACCAGCAGTGGAACTCATACAAATAGTGACGGTAAGTCAGACAATGGACAATATGATATAAATCATTTAATATCAAGAATTCCAGCTGAGGGAGTCTGTAGCCGTTGTAAACTGGCTCAATTTCCATCCTTCGCCATTTATCATTCCAGATTCTACCTGGAATGTTAGTTCCCCAGACCAGGTAACCTTGACTGCAATCTGGAGTAGTGTATCGTCAGACACCCTCAACTCAACACTCAAAATATCTCCAGTGACCACCAGTGTAACTCCTCTCAAAAGTGAAAGTAAGTAAGTAAGCTGTCATAATATACACACAAATATATGATGGTGCACAGACAGACATTGATTGACACACATGATGACCAATGAACACAGAACACAGCAGCCAACCACCAGACAGGACACGGCCACTATAAAGCCAGAGGGCACTAGTTTTCCCGCTCTCTTGGGATGCAGCCTCTGAGACAGCCAGAGCCTGTGAGCAGCAACTAGAACATACACCATCTGGTAGTAAGATAGTCTGGTCAGGTTAGCCTCGGGTCTTCAGTCAACTCAGCATAGTGTCAACCCACAGTTAAAGTATGTTTAATAGTTGGTAGTTCAATAAAATCGAGTTGCATTTCTCCAAGTGTTGGAAGCCTGTCTCTCTCACTGCTATGGTAAACGCAGTCCTCGCAGACCCAGCTTACCCAACACATCATCCGCGATATGAATCATTTAATGTCAATAACTCCAGCTGAGAAATTCTGGGTCTGTTTGTACAGTTTGTACCCATTGTAAATTGGTTCAATTTCCTCCCTTCGCCATTTACTATTCCAGATTGTAACTAGAAAGTTAGGTAGGCAGTGTAAGAAACCTGACGTATAATACAGGATTGCACAACCTGAATCTAATGTTGCTTCTCCTCTGTAGATTTAAACAGTAAAAATAAACCTGTGATCATCGCCATAGTGTGTGTGGTTGCACTTATTTGCATTGTTGGGGCAATTTGCATAATCAGACGGAAACGACAAATGGGCAAAGGTAAGTCAGAGTTATAAAATGTTGAATTTAAATCTAGAAAATTATATTTAATGCAGACTCCTTCCAAAGATTTTTAACTTTGTCTTTCCAATCTTGTTACATTTGTGAAGGATCCTCGGCACCCGGACAGAGGTAGGCAGGGTTTTCACTCAGTTTTTGGACATTTCTGCATTGTCCTGTCCATTTAATGAAATATTTACAAATCTATTTTTTAATAACTGTAGGGACGGTGATGTGCAACTGACACAGGAGGACGAATGTAAGTGACCAGGATTACTGCCCAACATTACCGAGCCTATCATTTTGAGAGTTGAAACTGACAGCAGACCTTGCGTTGCAATCCTTTCTTCTAGGTTTACCATACTCTGTGTTTCCCAGGAAGGAACAGACAGATGAAAATGAACATGTTGCGTACGCAGTGTCCAGTGTTCCAACGGCAATGAGCCAGCCAAGGCCTGGAGAAGGACAGGGCACCCACTCTACCTCTGCCTCCACAGAGCATGTGTACTGTTTGATCGATGAATCAGCAGTTAAAAGGTACACAGAGTGTCAGACATCAGCTCCAGCAACTTCCGGAACTGACAACAGTGATCTTTAGGGGGGAGTGGAGGATTAGAGAATGGTTAATATAGTGAAGGATTCCATGCTGATCAATGGCTGTTCTCCACTTTGACCAGCCTTATAAGCTCTCACCCTCTGAATTGGAAACTTTCATTGACTTTACATTAATTTCCACCCTTCTGTCACCTTCACTTCATCCATCTCTGACTCTTCACTTCCCTCCCTTGACTTTGCGGCCTCCATTTCTGGGATACCAATACTATAAATACACTGACTTGCATCACTCCCTTGACTACACTTTCTCCCACCTCCAGTTCATTTTTCCAATTTCTCCATCTCTATCGCATCTTTGTGGACAATGTAACCTTTTATATAAGCACTTTCAATGTGTCTTCCTTTCCCCTCGGCTGAGGATTCTCCTTTTATCTCCTCCATTCTCACCATCCGAGGCCCCAAACATTCACTCTCAGTGGAACAGCAACCTACTTGTACCTTTTACAATGTAGCCAACATATTGTATTTGCTGCTCATTGTGTGGCCTCCTCTACATTGGGGAACACCAAATGCAGACTGGGTGACCATTTTGCAGAACACCTCAATTCAGTCTGTAAGTGTGAGCCCGAGCTCCCAGTTACTTGTCATTTTAATTCTCCACCTTGCCCTGACCTCCCGGCCTTGGCCTGCTGCAATGTTCCAGTGAAGCTCAAGGCAAGCTCGAGGACCAGCACCTCGGGCGGGATTCTCCGACCCCTCCGCCAGGTTAGAGAATCGCCGGGGTCCGGCGTGAATCCCGCCCCCACTGCCTCCCAAAGTCTCCTGCACCAGAGATTCGGTGGGGGTGGGAATCGCGCCGCGCCTTTGGGTGGACCCCCCCTCCCCCCCCCCGGCGATTCTCCGGCCCGCCGCTTTCATGCCGGTCCCACCAGCGTGAATCAAACCACCTACCTTACTGGTGGGACCAGGCGGCGCGGGTGGGCTCCGGAGTCCTGGTGGGGGGGGGCAATCTGTGGCCTGGCCCCCGCGATCGGGGCCCACCGATCGGCGGGCAGGCCTGTGCCGTGGGGGCACACTTTTCCTTCCGCCTTCGCCATAGTCTTTACGATGGCGGAGGCGGAAGTGACCCCCTCCCTTGCGCATGCGCGGGGATGATGTTAGCAGCCGCTGACGCTACGGCACATGCGCGGACTTCCGCCGGCCGGCGAAGTCCCTTCGGCACCGGATGGCATGGCGCCAAAGGCCTTTCCCACCGGCCGGCGTGGCGCCAACCACTCCAGCGCCGCCTCCCTCTCAATTTTAGGGCTTGACCCCTAAAGGTGCGGAGATTTCCCCACCTTTGGGGCGGCCCGACGCCGGAGTGGTTCACGCCACTCCATCCCGCCGGGACCTCCCGCCCCGCCGGGTAGGGGAGAATCCCGCCCCTCATCTTTCAACTTTCGCCTTCTAGACTCAACAATTAATTCAACAATTTTAAATCATAGACCAGGATTTGCCACCCCAGTTTTCAGGGGGCAGGAACAACAGAGGGGGTGGAGTATGGAGCGGGAGTCCAAAATGGATTTTACGCTGGTGGAATTTCCCCACTCGATTGTCCCCATCACTGACACGACGGGAATCCCGACTTTAAAAGTTAGGGCCGGTATTCTCTGAGCCTCCGCGCCGCAATCGCGCTCGGCATGGGGGCGGAGAATGTGTGTCAGACCCGCGATCGGGTCTGACGCCACTCCTGCGATTCCCCGGGGACCGAAGCATCGCCGCCAATCACGCACACAGTGCCAGTTGGGGGCCATTGTAAGAGGCCCCCACGGCGATTCTCTGCCGATAACTGGCCGAGTTCCCGTCGGCATGGTTCACTCATGGTTCCACCCGGCGGGAATTCGGAGTGGCGGCTGCGGACCATCACCGGGGGGGGGGGGGGCCTCCAGGACGGCCAGGCTCACGATCAGGGGCCACTGATCAGCTGGCAAGTGTGATCTCGGTTGGGGGGGGGGGCTATATTGGCGGGGCAGGCCTACGGTGTTCCATGGGGCCGCCGCCGCAGATGACCGTCGCGCGCATGCACGGACCCGCGGCTGGAAGTGCAGGGCCCCATATCGGCAGCCGGAGCTGCGAGGAGCACTCCGGGGCCCTGCAAGCCCCCTGCAAAATGGGCTTGGGGACATGGCCCCATTATCAGAGAATTCCACTCGGGGTTTCCCATTTATATCTGTTTAAATCTGCAGATCATAGCTTTAGGCCTGATTGTCCCCACATGATAATGATAATGGGGCTGTGTCCCCACACCCGTGAGAAAACGGGTGCGAATCACTCTGGACTTTCCTGGAGGTAGTCCAGAGTGATTCTCCATTTTGCAGGGGCCTAGCAGGGCCCCGGAGTGCCCCTCGCAGCTGTGGCTGCCGATACAGGACCCTGCGAGAGACAGAGTGAGAGACAGACAGAGAGGGAAGTGAGGGAAGGGGAGAGAGAGGGAGGGGGTAGGGGAGAGAGAGGGAGGGGGTGGGGGAGAGAGAGGGAGGGGGTGGGGGAGAGAGAGGGAGGGGGTGGGGGAGAGAGAGGGAGGGGGTGGGGGAGAGAGAGGGAGGGGGTGGGGGAGAGAGAGGGAGGGGGTGGGGGAGAGAGAGGGAGGGGGTGGGGGAGAGAGAGGGAGGGGGTGGGGGAGAAAAAGAAATGGAGAGAGAAGTGGAGAGAGCCCATCACAGAAAGAAACAAGGAAGAAAGGCAGCCACGACGAGGATTTTCTGCTCCCGTTCAAAGTCAATGGATCTTTTGCAGGTCTGTCAAATTTTCCACCCTGCCCGTGATGATTGGTTGGGCCAGAAAATCCTGACCAGGTTGGACTGTCCCGTATTTCGGCCTTTCACCTGTATCCTGGTGGTTCGGGCCTTCCAGGGAAGGATTTTGTCCCCAATTCCTTCCTTTGCTGGTTGTTTCTGCACATGCGTTTGGCCTGGCATGCATTTTGTTTTGAGTTATGGGATCACCTGCAACTGAATGGATGGGCTGGTAGCGTGTAGTTCACCCTACCCCACCCCTCTGCCCTCACAGGTCTACGCATCCCCCCCCCCCCCCCCCCCCCCCCCGCCCCGGCAGCCACAGTTGGTCAGTTTGGCCAGAGTGTCAGCGAGAGAGACACAGGAAGTCAAGGAGAGAATTAGACAGACTGACAGACAGAGAGGTTCAGAGAAGCAACGAGAGAGAGAAGCAATGTGAATGAGAGAATTTCAGCCTGGGCTGGGTTCAAATCCAGACCTTGGGGAGAAAGTGGCTGAATCAAGACTCCAATGAGAGATATTAAAATATTACTTGAATCTTTTGTGACTCAGTTTTCACATTTTTCATTTTCTGTTTTCCGAAGTGATGGAGACAAAACTGAAACCCAGGGAGCGAAACGTAAGTAGCTTTAATCTTTCAGTACAATCCAACCTGTAACTGTTTGAAAGCTCCTAAACCTTTATCTCATGGAACTAAACTGTTCGCTGTCATTATTTGCCTCCGATTGCTGGCGAGCCTCCTTAAACACGATCTCTCTTAATACCTAGGCAAAGACCACCTGAACCATGGGCGTCAGGTTGAAACCTCTCCAGCCACTGAACTCAATGACCAGTCACCATTGAAAGAGCAAGATCCCATTGTGTCATCTGATGACCAGGCTTACTCTTTGATCAGCTACCCTGAGACTGGGAGTCTCAGAAACACGGAGACACAGTCCCACCTGGAGGAAAATGACCCAAAACATGGCCCGCTAAAAATGGAAGAAAACCCTATTTATTCTGAAACAGAGGCACCTGAGCTTAATCAGTTATAGGAAAAAGGAGAAGTTTAAATTCATAGTGGTGCAAGTTTTTTCACAAATATACAAACATTTTACATTTATGCTCTGAGCTAGATATTGAACACTTTCCCACTGTGGACACCTAAAAGGTGGGGGTTGGGATGGGGAGGATCATTTGAAGGGGTTGTATTAGTTATTGCTACACTATTTTACCTGCTGAATAATAGTGCAAATGAAGTCCAATTTAGGGGACTATGAAATCTCAGGAGGCCCGAGAGGGTAAATCCAAAAGAAGTTTAATTCAACAACAAATATAAAGGCTGCAACGTGACTTGCAATCCCAAGGTCCCAGTCACTACTGCTCACGCCGGGTCCAGTCCGGGCCGGCTATTATGAGGCAATCTTTACGAGCTCCAGCTGATGGACCTCCGCCCAATAGCGGGGGAGCTTGTATTCCATGGGTCCCATGGGGAGATGAATCAGGGTGTCCCGGTGAGTCTGGTGAGAGGTATTACAGGGACCAACCCACCATTCCCAAATTGTCAGAAACATGTCTGGCACCATATCAATGCTGCTATATTAATGGGTCTCTGACAGCTGCCTGAGACAGGAGTTAGGCCTCTTTAATATGCCAATAAAGACACTTAATGCTTGCAGCAGGGCCTAAACCAGATTAGCTATCTCCGAATGTTGCCCCTGCCCATAAACCCACCTCCTAAACTTACTCCCCATTATGTCTGGGACCCCACAGGCTGCTACGTATAATCAGAATAAGCTATGGGTTCAATCCACTGTTCTCTTGTCACCAGCTGAATTGAGTGTGTGCATTTTGTGCTACACCCGGATCCAAATTCCATGCTCCATCGTCAGTATTGAGCAGGCCCAGGACTGGTGCAGAATGTAACTGGCACAGTGTCAATTTCCTCCACTCAACACCTACCAGGTGCATGGACCTCAAACACAGTAAAGGCCCCAATGTTCCAGTGCGTGACCTTTGCTTTTCCTGCATCACCTGAACTTGTGATCTTTGTGTGTCAGTTTATGCTGCACCGATAGTAGTTTCAGTATCATATCCGTTCACCCTTCGCCCCTTGGTACCCTGGCTGAAACGCAGTCCAGAACGTTGAGGGGATAGTCTGCTCTGTCGACTGCTCACAGCATCGTGACATGGAATGAGTTTACCCCAGGGCAGCCCACATGGCCTTACAGCACAGAACTGTGACTCAGGTGAGGGAGGCTGTAATGAAGGCTAGTGAGGGAAATGGAAAATCAAACCATTATCACTGGGAAGCTCTTTAAAAGTTCGAATGAACAAGTATTGTTGGAGCCATGCTGAACCTGGGAGTGTGTGGAGATTTTATAGGTTCCCACTCCTGCTATGAAACTTCACAGGTCGAAAATAGATATTGGGAAATCTGAATGACAATCCGGAATTTGAGCACATAATCTAGGCAGATACTTCAGTGCAGCACCAAGGGAGTGTTGCATTGTTGAAGGCAATGTCCTGAACCTGTCTGCTCTGTCAGATGGACTGAAAAGATCCTGTGGCATTACGATCAAGAGCCGATTTTTATCTGGACGTTATCAGATTGCTGCTTGTGGGAACTTGCTGTGTGCAAACTGGTTGCTGTGTTTCCTGCATTATGATAATGATTATATCCAAACTAATTTGTAAAGATCTTGGAAAGTCCTGAGGTCGTGAATGGCGCTATATAGATGGAAGTCTTCTTTCTATTCATCCAAGAATTTCCAGAGAAGGGAAACCACACGGAACACCAGAGTTAATTGCCACCCTCGGGAGCAAGTGTGTTTCACCAGCCGTAGACCCAAAGCTGTTTGAGACGCAGGACTTTGTGCAGACTGTAATATTCTGGAGCATTCTGTAAATGGTATCAAATCACAGGCAGCAACTCCTTGGCTTTCACAGATTGTTCTGAGGCTATGTGGCTATCAACACAAAGCAAAGAGACCGACCCATTCTGCGTTTCCAATCTCACCAACGCAGAGCGTGGGATCACACAGTTGAAGAATGCGCCGGTTGTTCATTTGGGGCTGAAACTGGTCTTTGCCAATTTTGACTTTGACTGAAATGAAAATTTGACACAGGGGGAAACTGACTGTTGATTCTCTGTGAGTTTCACACCACTAACGGATGCACGATCAATAACTCTCGAAGCGAGATTGGAGTACAATTGAAGGCTTTATTGGACTAGATGTTTCCCCCAGCAGCACAGGTACAGAATGCAGCTGCTAGGGAGACACAGACTGTTATACTCCGCCTTACTGGGCGGAACCAGCAGGCAGGCTTCACCAATGATCTTACTGTCTCAGGTACCTCCCACACCAATGATCTTACAGCATCAACCTAGGTACCGTAATACCTCTAATACCGACTACCACACTAACGAGGACCAATTCCATCCCAACCCCCACCACAACTCAGGCAGGACTCTAGAACAATGCATTGCTGCTGTGTGATATGCATAATATAGGACTATTATGCAGAATGTAAACCCATGTGATGGGAAGTCATTGAATAAAAATTGTTTTAAATGTCAATGAAATGATGAAGTGAGTTATCATTGAAGCAGGAATTTTATGCCAAGCTAATGGAGTAAATGGAATTATCCCAGTGAGGACACAGCAATCGGGCTCAAGGCCCCTGAGGTAGAGATGATCAAACTCAACCAGGTTTCCCAACACTTGACAGGTGCACAAGTCTTCCATATCCACACATACAACACTCTTCCTGTTGCTGCTTGCCCTTCATTCGCCCCAAATTCAAACCCCTGGAACTCCTGACAAGAAAGCTTTGTGGGTGCACCTACACCACACAGAGTGTGGAGTCTAAGGAAAAGGGTCACCATCACCTTGTCAAGGGCAACTAGAGGTGGGCAATAAAGACAGCCTTGCCAGCAAGGCTCTCATCCCAAGAAAATTATTTGTTAAAAAGCTCCAACTATTTCTAGATCGCATTACCATTGTTCTAATTTTCCAGTCTTTGAATTTGAATCTAATTCTGGAACAATGCATGTTGTTTGGAACATGAACACCACACAACAAGGACTGGAATGAAGGGAATCCACATGAATTTACTGCTAAAGCCCCCTCCATACATCATAGATCATCATCATCCAAATGTGCAGGTTTGGTGGATTGGCCGTGCTAAATTGCCCTCAGTATCCAAAAAAGTTAGGTGGGGTTACTGGGTTATGGGGATAGAGTGGAGGTGTCGGCTTAAGTAGGGTGCTCTTTCCAAGGGCCGGTGCAGTCTCGCTGGGCCGAATGACCTTCTGCCCTGTAGATTCTATGATACATAGTCCCTCAAAGTGGACTCCCCTTTCTTGTTTGCTAATCTCACCCCAGATTGTAAACCGGTCGCCACTCGGAGCAGACGATACAATGCCCAGGACCGGACCTTCATCGGGTTCGAGGTCCAGAGGCTCCTTATGGAAGGCGTTATCGAGGCCAGCAACAGTCCCTGGCGAGCCCAAGTGCTGGTAGTTCGGACTGGGGAGAAAAACTGGATGGTCATTGATTACAGTTAGACCATCAACAGGTTCACGCAGCTGGACGCGTACCCTCTCCCCCGTATTTCCGACCTGGTTAACAGGATTGCGAAATACAAAGTCTTTTCCACGGTGGACCTTAAGTCTGCTTACCACCAGCTCCCCATCCGCGCGATTGACCGCAAGCACACTGCGTTTGAGCCAGATGGGCGCCTCTACCACTTCCTCAGGGTTCCATTCGGTGTCACAAATGGGGTCTCGGTCTTCCAACGGGACATGGACCGAATGGTCGACAAGCATGGGTTACGGGTTACCTTCCCGTACCTCGATAACGTCACCATCTGCGGCCACGACCAGTAGGACCATGACATCAACCTTCAAAAATTCCTCCGAACCTCAAAACTCCTTAATTTAACCTACAATAAGGATAAGTGCGTGTTTAGCACCGACTGTCTAGCTATCCTCGGCTACGTAGTGCGAACGGAGTGATAGGCCCCGACCCCGAACGCATGCGCCGCCTGATGGAACTCCCTCTCCCCAACTCCCTCAAAGCCCTCAAACGCTGCCTGGGCTTCTTCTCATATTACGCCCAGTGGGTCCCCAATTACGCCGACAAAGCCCGCCCCCTCATCCAGTCCACCTCTTTTCCCCTGTCGATGGAGGCCCGCTAGGCCTTTAGCCGCATCAAAGCGGATATCGCAAAGGCCACGATGCATGCTATCGATGAGTCCCTCCCATTCCAGGTCGAGAGCGACGCATCTGACGTAGCTCTGGCGGCCACCCTGAACCAAGCAGGCATACCCGTGGCCTTCTTCTCACGACCCCGCCACGCTTCCGAAATCCGCCACTCCTCGGTGGAAAAGGAGGCACAGGCCATTGTCAAAGCTGTGCGATATTGGAAGCACTATCTGGCCAGCAGGAGGTTTACCCTCCTCACAGACCAACGATCAGTAGCTTTCATGTTCGATAATGCACAGAGGGGCAAGATCAAGAACGACAAGAGCTTGCGGTGGCGGATCAAGTTGTCCACGTACAACTACGATATCTTGTACCGTCCTGGGAAGCTCAACGAGCCTTCCGATGCCCTATCCCGCGGTACCTGTGCCAGCGCGCAGATTGACCGCCTCCGCTCCCTCCACATGGACCTCTGCCATCCAGGGGTCACCCGTTTTTACCATTTTATTAAGACCCGCAACCCGCCCTACTCCGTTGAGGAAGTCAGGACCGTCACCAGGGACTGCCACGTCTGCGCCGAGTGCAAACCGCACTTCTACCTCCTTTATGAGTGACGAACTGCGTCAATTCCTGCTCAGCAGGGGCATAGCCTCCAGCAGGACAACCAGGGGTAACCCCCGGGGTAACGGTCAGGTCGAGCAGGAGAATGGCACCATTTGGAAGACCATCCTGCTGGCTCTACGGTCCAGAGATCTCCCTATGCCCCGTTGGCAAGAGGTCACCCCCGACGCCCTGCATTCAATCCGGTCTCTCCTCTGTACTACCACTAATCAAACATCTCATGAACGTCTTCTTGTTTTCCCCAGGAAGTCGTCCTCAGGATCCCCTCTCCCGACCTGGCTGGCCACTCCCAGGCCTATCTAGCTCCAGAAGCAGGTGCGGGTGCACAAGTCCGACCCGTTGGTTGAGCGAGTCCAGTTACTCCATGCCAACCCGCAGTATGCGTACGTGGAGTATCCCGACGATCGGCAGGATACGGTCTCACTCCGGGACCTGGCACCCGCTGGCGTGCGGCCTTCTCCTCTTCCATCAACACCCGCCCCCCCAACCCCAATTCCCCCAAGCGCCCCCCGCGCCCCCACGACCCAGCACATATACCCCCCCTTCCCCAATTACAGCGTCTCCACCACCGGCCCGTGGTACGGAGACACATCTACGACCGACGCTCCCAGAGGCAAGGACGACCATCGGCCCAACGTCACCGGCTCCACTGCGATGGTCCACCAGAACATCACAGGCACCCGACAGGCTGATCGTGACCATCTGATGCAACCATGGGACCTTATTGGACTCTATTGTAATTTGTTTTGCATCCTAATGTAGTATTGTTTATTTTTGCCACGAGCCAGTGGGCAGCCCATATCTTCGATTATCTCTACTCATACCACCAGTCCTCGGACCACCCCTCTCTCTTCCCCCACACACCCCCCCCCGCCTTGTTCCTCCACAAGGGGTGAATGTGGTGTTATGAGTGGGAGCACTGCCATTGGTGCAGAGCATTGGTTTCCCATTGGCTCTGGCTGGTCATGTGCCTCTCGTCTGATTGGCTGGGACTAGTCATGTGACTGCTCACCAATTGGTCGAGAGGCAAGTAGACCCCGCCTCCAAGGCAGGGTATAAGTACCCAGGTTTCCCGGCAGTCGGTCTTTCTCTGTAGTCGACCACCGGGCTAACAACTAGCTGATTAAAGCCACAGTTTGGATCTTCATCGTGTCTCGCGTCCAATTGATGGTACATCACACGTGCAGGTGATGGGTGTAAACGTGCTCTCAGGCAGAAAGACAGGAGTCAGACTGTGGCATAGGACAGAGCTCAGTTCACAGCAGGTTATCATCACCATCCTGACTTGTATATTGAGGCGCTAACAGTGGTGACACAGGCTCATCTCCCTGAAGTGATGGAACACAGACCCTGGGAGGGTGGGACAGGGGAAGGGGGGATGCGGTGACTGGTAATTGGTGGGTGGAGGGATGGTCGGGGGGGGAAGGGAAAGAGAAGTGGAGGCAGACTGGGTGGAGCACGGGTATGGGGGACAGTGGGTGGGAAGGAGAGAGGGGGAGATATGACAGACAAAGCAGGTGCTATGAGAATGAGGCCTCCCTGGTCCTTTGGCCATGCCAATCCCTCACCACCACCTCCTGCCGTTACCCTCTGGCTGGTCCCATGGGTCCTCCCTGGGCCCAACCTCTGGTTCCTCCTTGTCCCCATTCTCGGAGGTGGCCGCATGTTCCTCCTCCTCCACCTTCTAGCACGTCGCCCTGCTGCTGTGGAAGGTTGTGGAGGGCACAGGAGATCACCATGAAGCAGGCGACCCTCCCGGACGTGTTGCAGTTCACCCCAGAGCGGTTGAGTCAACAAAACCGACTTTTCAGCAGTCCGATGCACCGCTCAATGACAGCCCGGCTGGCCACATGGGCCTCGTTATATCGAGTATCTGCATTGGTCTCTGGTCTCTGTACTGGTGTCATTGGCCTGGTCCGAAGAAGATACCACTTATCCCCCAAGAACCAGCCAGTCACCCTGGGATGTCCCTCGAAGATGCCAGTGATCTCCGACTGCCCCAGGATATAGCTGTTGTGCACACTCCCTGGGATGCGTACACACATGTGCATGATCTTGAGGTGGTAGTTGCATATAAGTCGGAAGTTTAGGGAGTGGAATTCCTTCCTGTTGATGAAGGTAAATCGCGGACCGCCCAGTGCATGCATGGCGACATGCGTACCATCTATTACCCCATTGACCTGGGGCATCCCAATGATGGTGGAGAATCCTGCTGCCTGGGCATCTTGATGGGCCTGATCCAGGTCAAAGTTTATGTAGTCAGCTGCCGAGTAAACAGGGCATCCATGACTTCATGGATGCACTTTTGGGCTGTAGGTTGGGATATGCCACACAATTCCCTGCTCGAGCCCTGGAATGAACCCGAGGTGTAAAGATTCAGGGCTGTGGTGACCTTGACAGCCACCAGGAGTGGGTATCCTCCACAAGTCCACAAGGACATAGCACATGTGTCTTACCGTCCTTGTTGAGACAGAGCCTCCTGAGGCCCACGAGGACCAATGTCTATTCAAAGGATGAGTGGCGTCTGCACACCATTGGCCGTCACTGGCCTCGATCCCTCCCTGTCCTGATGGACGGCCGTTTCCTCCGGGTGTGGGACAGGACCCTGCATGTGAATCTTCACTTTGAGTCTGTGTAAACGGTGCTGCCACTGCCTTCTTTGCTGTCTACCTCCTGGGTTTCCAACACCACCACGAGGGCAACTTGCGCAGGATCCAAAATATGATCCATCATATAATATCTGTAAGGAATTGGAAATAGCATGAGACTGACAATCAGTATGGCTTCCACCCTGTGCTCTCTGAGCCCTCAAGCGGCCTAACCATTACATTCCCTGCCATCTCTCAGGGTGTCATGCAACACGCCCTGCACACACACCCCTCGCCCCTTCAGAGGCCTCTGGGCAGTGGACCTCAGACCCTGTACCCCAGACATCTGCTGGAAACATGACCTGGACCAGACACTGGTTCCCTCCCTGCTCCACACACCCACCCTCTGTTCGCGGCGGTTCACGTGCAGGGTCCTGTCTCACACCCGAAAGAAACGGCCGCCCATCAGGACAGGGAGGGACCGAGGCCAGTGACGGCCAATGGTGTGCAGGCATCGCTCATCCATCGAATAGACGTTGGACCTCATGGGTCGCAGGAGGCTCTGTATCAACAAGGAGAGGGTATTGCACATGTGCTATGTCCTTGTGGTCTTGGCACCAGTGCTGGGTCCCAGCTCTTGGGTGGTCTAACTTTGACTGCTGCCTCTATGGTGTTGATGCTTCCGGAGTTCAGGACACGTGTCCAGGCCTCACATTCTGATTGGGATGCTAGACAGTAACAATTGCCTGCGTCATGTCACGTCCACCCACGCGGATCCACTTGGGAGCTTTGAGGTGCTTACATTCCGAGAATTGCCAATTCACCATTAGCTTCAGCAAGGGCAGCATGGTGGCGCAGTGGTTGGCACTGTTGCCTCACGGCGCCGAGTACCCAGGCTCGATCACGGCCCCGGGTCACTGTCCGTGTGGAGTTTACACATTCTCCCCGTGCCTGCTTGTGTCTCACCCCCACAACCTAAAGATGTGCAGGATGGGTGGATTGGCCACGCTAAATTGCTGCTTAATTGGAAAAACATAATTGGGTAATCTAAATTTAGAGAAAAATGTTTTGTTTTTTTAAAAGCCTTCAGCTGTGCGGCCAATGGTTGCCATGGTCTGTGAGGGTTAAAGTGACCTTCACCAAATTACCACGGACGGGGCTCTGTCAGGGGCTGTTCGGTGGGACAGACAGGCAGCAGCTGGAGCTGCCCAAGTTATGGGTATAAATGGTCCAGGGGAGTGGCATGGCATACCCCTGGGCGCTGACCCCTCTCACCCCCCCCCCCAGCCCAGGGGCAACCCTCCCCCAACGATGGCGGCCCACCCTCCCAACCGAGCCTATCTCCTCCCCCCCATCCCCCTCCCCCCGGTGGCTCCGCCTCCCCCCGAGCAGTGGGTCAGTGGACCCGGTGCCCCCGGGCTGACTTCCCAGTTTTGAAGATGGCTACTCCCCTCCTCGGATCCCCACAGTAGCCATTGTGCTAGTTTCACATGTTTAAATAGGTGTTCTAAACAACAGCCACGTGACTGCCGCTCGTTCCCCCACACTGATCCGCCGTATGCATTCTGCGGCTCCATGGTGAAGCTGTTCATTGGCCAGCACAATGACCGCTTGCACCCCCCAGGACAGGAAGTACTGATTGGGAAGTGGTCAGCAGTCTGTGACTGGGGTGGATGCAGCTACTGGACAGTGAGAGGGAAACCAGGCCAGGTTTGTCAGCCAGGAACACCGATCAAATGAGGCCAGTCAAAGCAGCTGACACATGTCAGGAAGAAAGCTACACAGTCATCACTTTGTGTAACCACTCTCTGGAATCCAGGATGTAAGTGTTGAAGTGCTTTTCGTAAGAATGGAGAAGGAGATGACTTGGATGTTTGGATGGTGCAATGCAGTGGAACCGGTAAGAAATATTGTGACATTGTGTGTGTTTGACAAGTTACTTCGTCTCGGCTAAAGTCATAGTTTGCAAAATAAAAACAAGATCATACATTTTCTATACTTGTTCAAATTTCTAAAGAAATGGGAATATATTTAAAACAAAGTTTGTGTGTAAATGTAAGGATGTGCATGTTCAACTGAAATTGTTTCACTTGGAAAACTTAGAAAAATGAGGTATTGGTAATAAAGTTTCAAAGTAAAAAAAAGAATGCCGGCTGCGACAGACCTTTAAGTATGAATAATGAGTCTTTCCGCGAGAGGCAGCAGCTGAGAGAAGGTCATGCGCCCAGCACATATATGATGTCACGCTCCCTGTGCGCCTGTGCTTTGGGCGGAAAGTCATGGAGGAGAGATTCCTCCTTTTTGTAGCTGCCAGCAAGCAAGCAACAGGACTGTGTGAAGAACTGAAGATGGAATATTTTGTAATAAGGAAGAGAGAGGCAGAGACACAAACTGCCCAGGATCTCACAACAGAATCTGCTGGAGAGAGCTTCCACAGAGAGTCCACAGCAGGACAAAGCTGTGCTGCTGTGAGCTGTATCCAGAGCTCCAGGACTTCTGGTGAATAAACAATGAAGAAGAAACTGAAATCAGAAACAAAGCAGTATAAAGATGATGTCTTGAGGTATGGCTTTAATTGTGCCAATGGAAGTCAGGATGCAAAGTTCATGTGTGTTATATGCAGGGAGGTGCTGGCAAATGAAAGTTTAAAACCCTCAAATATTCAATGGCATTTGAAGACTAAGACAAAGTTCTTGATTTTTTCAAAGGATGCAGCAAGAACTTAAATCGTCAGCTGACGTCAGACTTCGCAGAAATGTAACATTGAATGACGAAGCAAGTGAGATCATGAGGACCAAACAGGCTCACCTGCCGCTTTAAAGGTAAGCAATAATGGTGGGTCGCAAAGGTCGGCCGGTGTGGGTCGCTAAGGTCGGCAGGCATGGGTTGCTAAGGTTGGCCGGCGTGGGTCGCTAAGGCTGGCCGGCGTGGGTCGCTAATGTCGGCTGGCATGGGTCGCTAAGGTCGGCCGGCGTGGGTCGCTAAGGTTGGCCGGCGTGGGTCGCAAAGGTCGGCTGGCATGGGTCGCTAAGGTCGGCCGGCGTGGGTCGCTAAGGTTGGCCGGCGTGGGTTGCGAATGTTGGCTGGAGTGGGTCCCAAAGGTCCGTCGGTTGGTAAAAGTGAAAAAAAGTTTGAAAACACTGCGATAGGGAGTCCTTCACATTAATGATTGGTCTTAATCAGTGATTATTGGTTTCTCACTACGCCGCAGCGGGATCTGGATCTTGCCAACGGGAACAGGCCAGTTAGATCAGAAACCAATCGCTGCCCAGCGTGGTTCCCAATTTTGGCCTCTCCCACTAGCTAACCGACTCACTCATATTCACGCCTGGCGCACTGCGGCTGGTAGATCGGGCCCTTTATCTTCATTCCTTCACTGTGGCAATCCCCAGGATCTCCCTTGCTAACAGCACTGTGGGAGTACCCACACCACATGGACACCGCGGGGCAGGTAGAATATTCTCCATCAACTTCTCCACGACAACTAGTGATGGGCAACAAATAGCAAATTGCCAGTAATATCCTTGAACTGAAGAGTAATCACAAAATTATATTGAGCACCGTTCATGCAGCAAGTTTAGACTCTCTGAAGATACATTGAGATAATTTGAAGAAGGAGTTTGAACTAAGCCGGGTGAAAATAAATTTGAACACAGATGTTGGGAAGAATGTTTTTTTTTAATTTAAATTTAGAGTGCCCAATTATTTTTCACTGGTGTAATGATCCCCCTTTCTTTTTATATACAAATTATTTTTTTTTCAATTATGGGGCAATTTAGCGTGGTCAATCCACCTATCCTGCACATCTTTGGGTTGTGGGGGTGAAACCCACGCAGACATGGGGAGAATGTGCAAACTCCACACGGACAGTGACTCAGAGCGGGATGGAACCTGAAACACAGCAACACCCTCTGAACATACACTTGGTACTTCACAGCCTCCTACACCTTTTGTCATTTCTTTGGTTGGGAGGTTGAACAAAAATCTCAACTTCCGTCCCAATACCATTAACATAACGTCAGGCCACACATTTCATCAGAGTTGGTCAAACAGGAAGCAAGTCCAACTTCTCTTTCTCACAGATCAGGATGTGAGGGCGAACCTACCACTCGGGTAGTAGAAAATAATCCGTTTTGACCAATATTCGTAATTCCCCATGCTGCTGTTTTTTTACTTCTTCACCGAGCAAAGACGGTGTGGAATTTGAAATGGCTCTCGATACTTTGTTTCTGGGTCTTTTTCTCCTGTTCCAACATGTTGCAGGTAAGGACGAATAGTCTCCATTAATCTTCAACATATTCCTCATCTGGACAAAAAGGATATAAATCATTGCTGTTCTTGTGTAGATGTTTAACACAGTCGAATGATGGTGTTTGCTGTGTTACTTTATCATGGTGCGATCATGGACCATCAGTTTGATTCAGAGAGTGAGGAGAGACTAGGAGCAATTCTTTACACAGAGAGTGGGGGCAATGGAATGCTTTGACAAGCAGTGGTTGAAGCAGAGATCATTCATCTTTTAACTGAGAATTAGATAAGTATTTGAAGTTGTGAAAGAAACAGGACTGTAGAGAGAGTGAGTTGGCCAGTTAGTTCTGGCAAAGAACCACAATTAAATACAATACTTATAGAAGTAATGGTTCAGTATTATTGAATCCAAATTTTCATCACATTCTGCCACGTTTATACATCCCCTCCACCCTGACTTTGCAGCAATATTCTTTTCCCCAGGGCGGAAATGGCTGTCACGGGGGGACATAATTTTAAGGTGATTGGAGGAAGGTATAGGGGAGATGTCAGAGGTCGGTTCTTTACACAGAGAGTGGTGGGTGCGTGGAATGCACTGCCAGCAGAGGTGGTGGAGTCAGAGTCATTAGGGACATTTAAGTGACTCTTGGACAGGCACATGGACAGCGGTAAATTGATGGAGTGTAGGTTCGGTTGATCTTAGATTAGGATAAATGGTCGGCACAACATCGTGGGCCGAAGGGGCTGTACTGTGCTGTACTGTTCTATGCAATATTCATGTTTCTGTGTCAAAATTCAACTCCTGACCTGTTTTACAGATGGTGGAAAGGTTTTGAAGGTCATGGGGGTGAGTTACACACCACAGAATTCCCAGCCTTGTAATTCCTGCTCTTGGAAGCCAGTTTGATGTAAAAGGTAACCTTGCCATAGTCCCAGATGACCATAGGCTGCTTCCCCCTTTGAGGGGCGAAGAGCTGGCTGGTGGTGACTTAAACTGAGGGTCACCATACCTCAGGTGAGGGGCGAGGTTGAGTTTCATGAATAACCTCAGCCTGTACCGGAATTGAACTGCACTATTAGCCTTGGTCTGCATCACAAACCAGCTGTCCAGCCAACTGAGCTGCATGTCAATGGTCAATGGTGTGGCCATCTGGGACGGCCACGTCACGATTACAAAATGGACACTTTACAAAGAATGCAGGGAAAATGGACAATGCTGAGAAAGCAAGCAGGTGCAAGGTTTGTCTGATGATTGGAGCTGTAGCTCCCAGACTAGGCCGATACTGCAAAGCCATTACCATACTAATGGGCCATCTCCGGGGACAAAAGGGTAACATTTAGGTAAACGATACTAAGGCAGACACCCCGGTGCCAGAGGAGACTAGAACAAAGCAGGCCAACGGCCACCTAGGGCCCACCCAGCAACAGGGCAGCCGCCCCTTTATTGGAGGAAATCGATAGGAATGATCAAGATGCGGTCCAATTAATTGGAACCAAGTTCAAGGCCCGCCCAACAGCGCGCGAAGCCCCCTTTGGGTATAGGAAGAAGCCCCCAAGAGAGAATCGCTCTCTTGGCCTTGGCTCTCAGCGAGGAGAGACCTGCCTAGCAGCTGCACCAGAACAGGTAAGTCCAAAGTCAATGCACGCTACGAGACAGACGCTCTTATCTGCTATTCCGTACCAGCTCAACCCCAGCAGCCTCAGACCCGGACAGCGGCCATTGTTCCTCTAACTGAGTGGGCGCCCGAAGCTAAGTATAGGCTTTAGTAGCAGTGATAGTTTAGTTGGTAGAGTTTTGTGCATGAGTATATTTGACTGTGTGTGTAAATAAATGAGCATTGATTTCGAACTTACTAACTGGTGTATCGAGTCTTTGATCAGTATTCGGTTTTGAACCTTGTGGTGGTATCGAAAGATACCTGGCGACTCTTGAGCAACCGTAATTAGAATTAAGGACGGCGATCATATTAACCACCATAAACAGAGACAATTAAAGAGAGAACACAACGAGCAACAATGGTAATCTCGAGAATATTGTTGCCATTGAATATCAGGGGAGATGACAGAATTGGAATGATATTTACTCTGTGGAATGTTATTTATCTCCATCTGGTTCTGTCCTCTCCCTGCAGGATCCACCTTTCTCTGTTCCTTCACTGCCACTGGGTCAAAGTTGTGGAAATCCCACTGAAGCAGCACTGTGCTCACCACCATCATCTCAAGGGCAGTTAGGGATGGGGAATAAATACTGCCCAAGCCAGTGACGCCACATCCTGTAAATTAATACAATTTAAAATTTAGAGAGGATGATGATCGAAGTTGCATTATTATTATTTACCTTCAAGAAAAATTCAGTCTATTCAGGGAAGCACGGTAGCATAGTGGTTAGCACAAATGCTTCACAGCTCCAGGGTCCCAGGTTCGAATCCCAGCTTGGGTCACTGTGCGGAGTCTGCACGTTCTCCCCGTGTGTGCGTGGGTTTCCTCCGAGTGCTCCGGTTTTCTCCCACAGTCCAAAGATGTGCAGGTTAGGTGGATTGGCCACGCTAAATTGCCCTTAGTGTCCAAATTGCCCTTAGTGTTAGGTGGGGTTACTGGGTTATGGGGATAGGGTGGAGGTATGGGCTTGGGCAGGGTGCTCTTTCCGAGAGTCGGTGCAGACTCGATGGGCCGAATGGCCTCCTTCTGCACTGTAAATTCTATGAAATCTATTCCTCTGAATTGGCAAATATTGATAGATTTCAAAGGTTTATGAATGGAACAGCAATTAACTGACCCAGTACCAGCTCATTGTGTGGTGTAACAACAATTACAATTTTACATTTACTGTGCGAGGCTTTGATTGGCATTGAGATTTAATTATCTTTCTGCGTGGAATGTTATTTATCTCCATCTGATTCTGTCCTTTTCCCTGCAGGATCCACCTATCTCTTCACCCGAAGATCAGGAGATGTCACCATTCTGCAATGTACCGGTGCTGGGTCTGTAAAAACCTTGTGCACAATGAGTGATTTCAGTCCTGAAACAGCAAATAAGGAAACATGTGGAAAACAACGTGGAGACGGTGTTTGTGAAAATATCGGTCCTCAGAAAAAGAATCGGAAAAAGAATCGGAAAGGGAAACTGCAGTGTCAGAAATGCAAATTAAATGTCTATAAGGCATTCGCTGTGAAGCCAGATCACTCAATGGTATTTACCTGCACCGTTCAAGATTCCACCCGAAAAGGAGGATCATCAAAATGTCCTTCCTGGATCAACCTGTCACAGCAAGGATGTGAAACCTACGACCTGTTCCTGGTGATAGATCTGAACGGTATGTGCACAGGAGAGATCAGGGGAATTATTCCAGGGCTCATTGGAGAGATTTAATCTGAGATGTTCGGGGGTCATTAGGACAGTTAGTGGGCATTCGGGACAATTTTAGATTCTTTACTGAGATGAGATTATCAAGTATGTAAATAAATAATAGAATGTGAGGCGCAACCAACACAGATTCCAAAGAGGATGGCCGGCATTTTCTGCCCATGTTTTTGACAGGCAGGATTGGCGGCGGGAGCGGAGAATCCATCATGGGGCGGGATTCTCCGACCCCCCGCTGGGCCGGAGAACCGCCGGGGGCCGGAGTGAATCCTTTAAGAGACCCGAGCGCCCTTCGATCCAAACAGAATTAAATTAAGAGAGGTTTCGTCCCTCCCAGAAATGAGGAGCTCCCCCATAAACACGCCCTTCCCTCGGCAAGCCCCACCAAGCGCGCAACCCCCCCATCCCCCACCAGGAATATCCCCCCCGGCCATTCTCCAGCCCGCGATGGGCCGAGCGGCCACCTGTTTTCGGCATTTACCACCGGCGTAAATCAAACCAGGTCGGTACCGGCGGGACCTGGCTCTACGGGCGGCCTGCAGTGTCCTCAGGGAAGGCGCGGGGGGATCTGGCCCCGGAGGGTGCCCCCACGGTGGCCTGGCCTGCAATCGGGGCCCACCGATCCGCTGAAATCACTCATTGTGCACAAGGCATTTACAGACCCAGCACCGGTACATTGTAGAATGGTGACATCTCCTGATCTTCGGGGGAAGAGATAGGTGGATCCTGCAGGGAAAAGGACAGAATCAGATGGAGATAAATAACATTCCACACAGAAAGATAATTAAATCTCAATGCCAATCAAAGCCTCGCACAGTAAATGTAAAATTGTAATTTTTGTTACACCACACAACGAGCTGCACAGTTAATTGCTGTTCCATTCATAAATCTTTGCAATCTATCAATATTTGCCAATTCAGAGCAATAGATTTCACAGAATTTACAGTGCAGATGGAGGCCATTCGGCCCATCGAGTCTGCACCGACTCTCGGAAAGAGCACCCTGCCCAAGCCCATACCTCCACCCTACCCCCATGCAGACTCCCACAGGTCCGGCCTGTGCCGTGAGGGCACTCTTTCCCTCTGCGCCGGCCGCTTAACGGTCCGCCATAGCCGGCACGGAGAACAACCCTCCTGCGCATGTGCTGGGATGACGCCAGCACACGCTGGCGTTCCCGCACATGCACCAACTCACGCCGGCCGGCAGAGGCCCTCCGGTGCCTGTTGGCATGATGCCAACCCCGATGGCGCTGGCCTAGCCCCTGAAGGTGTGGAGGATTCCGCACCTTCCGGGTGGCCTGACGCCTGAGTGGTTCACGCCACTCCTCGGCGCCTGAACGGCCCGCCTCGCGGGGTAGCGGAGAATCCCGCCCGAGATTCCCCAAAAGGCTTTTACACCGGGGTCCGGGTTAGATACAGGGTTAGATCGGGGCCTGTATCTTCATTCCTTCACTGCGGCAAACTCCAGGATCTCCCTCCCAACAGCATTTGGGGGTACCCACACCACATGGACACCGCGGGGCAGGTAGAATATCAACTTCTCCACGACAACTAGTGATGGGCAACAAATAGCAAATTGCCAGTGACACACATGAACTGAAGAGTAATCATAAAATTATATTGAGCACCGTTCATGCAGCAAGTTCAGACTCTACTGAAGATACGTTAAGATACTGGAACAAGGAATTTGAGCTAAGACTGGTGAAAATAAATTTGAACACAGGTGTTGGGAAGAATGTTTCCATGTGACAATCACGTGGACGGCTGTTGCTGGTAAGGTCATGGGGAGGCAGACCTTCAGTTTATCTTAGATCCAGTCCGGTGGAATCACAGACGATGGGTTACATTCTCACCTGTGTGAAACGTGAATTTGTGAGACAACATTCAACCTGTCTTCCATGTTAATCCTCTGTGAGAGTGGATGGAGGGGGTTGATGCAGTGTTACCGTTGACTAAAAGCTCTTGAGTGTCCAGATAGTTAGTATCTGCATCACAGCGTTTTTTCAAAGGATGGGTCTGCCCCGGTGTTACTCACTGTCACTGATGCACAGAAACACACTCAGAATGTACACTTGGTACTTCACAGCCTCCCACACCTTTTGCCATCTGTCTGGTTGGAAGGTTGAACAAAAATCTCAACTTCCGTCCTAACACCATTAACACAACGTCAGGTCACACATTTCATCTGAGTTCCACCCCCCCCCCCCCCCCCACCCCCCCACCCCCCCCCCCCCCCCCCCCCACCCCCCAAAAAACCCGGCTGACGTGACGGCATGTTGGCTTGACAAACGGGGACGTGGTGAAGAGAACAGGGGGGGGGGGGGGGGGGGGGGGGGGGAACAGTTAATACAGCCCCAAGGCGGGGGAGGATTATTCCCGGTAAGTATCCTGACAGTGCTCCTGGCACTGCCCTTGGCACTGCCCCCAGACACTGCCACCTGGCACTGTGCCCAGACACTGCCACCTGGCACTGCCCCCAGACACTGCCTCCTGGCACTGTGCCCAGACATTCCCCCCAGCACTGTCCCCAGACACTCCCCCCAGCACTGACCCCAGACACTCCCCCCGGCACTGTCCCCAGACACTCCCCCCGGCACTGACCCCAGACACTCCCCCCAGCACTGACCCCAGACACTGCCTCCTGGCACTGTGCCCAGACACTCCCCCCGGCACTGTCCCCAGACACTCCCCCCGGCACTGTCCCCAGACACTGCCTCCTGGCACTGTCCCCAGACACTCCCCCCGGCACTGTCCCCAGACACTGGCTCCTGGCACTGTCCTCAGACACTGCCTCCGGGCACTGTGCCCAGACACTCCCCCCGGCACTGCCCCCAGACACTGCCTTCTGGCAGTCCCCAGACACTGCCTCCTGGCATTGTGCCCAGACACTCCCCCCGGCACTGTGCCCAGACACTGCCTCCTGGCACTGTGCCCAGCCACTCCCCCCGGCACTGCCCCCAGACACTGCCTCCTGGCACTGTCCCCAGACACTGCCTCCTGGCACTGCCCCCAGACACTGCCTCCTGGCACTGTGCCCAGACACTGCCTCCTGGCACTGTGCCCAGACACTGCCTCCTGGCACTGCCCCCAGACACTGCCTCCTGGCACTGTGCCCAGACACTGCCTCCTGGCACTGTGCCCAGACACTGCCTCCTGGCACTGTGCCCAGACACTGCCCCCAGACACTCCCCCCGGCACTGCCCCAGGCACTGTCCCCAGACACTCCCCCTGGCACTGCCCCCAGACACTGCCTCCTGGCACTGCCCCCAGACACTGCCTCCTGGCACTGTGCCCAGACACTCCCCCCGGCACTGTCCCCAGACACTGCCTCCCGGCACTGTCCCCAGACACTGCCTCCTGGCACTGCCCCCAGACACTGCCACCTGGCACTGCCCCCAGACACTGCCTCCTGGCACTGCCCCCAGACACTGCCTCCTGGCACTGCCTCCAGACACTGCCTCCTGGCACTGTCCCCAGACACTGCCTCCTGGCACTGTGCCCAGACACTGCCTCCTGGCACTGTCCCCAGACACTGCCTCCTGGCACTGTCCCCAGACACTGCCTCCTGGCACTGTCCCCAGACACTCCCCCCCGGCACTGTCCCCAGACACTGCCTCCTGGCACTGTGCCCAGACACTCCCCCCGGCACTGTGCCCAGACACTGCCTCCTGGCACTGTGCCCAGACACTGCCTCCTGGCACTGTCCCCAGACACTGCCTCCTGGCACTGTGCCCAGACACTGCCTCCTGGCACTGTGCCCAGACACTGCCTCCTGGCACTGTCCCCAGACACTGCCTCCTGGCACTGTGCCCAGACACTGCCTCCTGGCACTGCCCCAGACACTGCCTCCTGGCACTGTGCCCAGACAGTGTCCCCAGGCACTGCCCCCAGACACTGCCTCCTGGCACTGTGCCCAGACAGTGTCCCCAGGCATTGCCCCCAGCACTGCCCCTGGCATTGCAGTTCCCAGTAGAGGTGCGGGTAAGATAATGGGGAGCTGTATGGGGAGGGGGATATTCCTGGTGGAGGGGGCGGGGGTTGCGTGCTTGGTGGGGCTTGTCGAGCGAGAGGTGTATTTATGGGGGAGCACCTCATTTCCGGGAGGGACGACACCTCTCTCTAGTTTAATTCTGTTTGGATCGAAGGGCGCTCGGGTCTCTTGAAGTTTCTGGTAGGCAGGTTCAATCAGAGCCCATCCCGTCAGAGTGATGTCCTGGGACCCGCCCCCAGGATTTCTTTTGACTGAGTTTCAAAACGTCTGGATGGAAAAGCTGGCATTGAGCCGTTGTGCTAGAAAAAAATGAAAATTCCCCCCGATGTGCTTGACAAACTGTTGAGGACGTAACAGACAAGGTAGATGGAGAAATGCAGTGAATGTGGTTAACATGGACTTCTGGAAATCCTTTGACAATAACAATAATCTTTTATTGTCACAAGTAGGCTTCCATTAACACTGCAATGAAGTTACTGTGAAAATCCTCTAGTCGCCACATTCCGGTGCCTGTTCGGATACACAGAGGGAGAATTCAGAATTCTCAACTGGTACAGGAATTGAGCCCGTGCTCTGGCCTTGTTCTGCATTACAAACCCACTGTCTAGCCCACTGAGCTAAACCAGCCCCTAAAGTACAACGTTGGAGATTATTCAAGTAACAATTATTCTTTTAAATGTTGTTTCTAGATTCAGACAAAGTAATTTCCACTGATGAAATCCCCTCGTTGCTGTCAGTGTCAGAGGGAGTGAATGTGACTTTACCCTGCCTGTTTGAGAATAAAGGATCCTGGCCCTTCACTCTGTTTTGGATCACATCTGGAAAAATTAACCAGTGTCTGCACTCTGTACATATTGAGGATCATAAAGCACATTCTAACAAATGATGCTGTGTGGATAGAGAGTTGTCACAAAGAATCTCTAACCAAAGCTCACACAGTCATACAAATGCAAACCAGGCTCACAACCTTACTATTCACTCAGTCACGGAGATGGACACTGGGAGGTATCTCTGTGTTGTGCACACTCAGGCCTCAGGGAACCCTGTCTGGAAGATTGCAGCAAACATCTCCCTCACTGTGACAGAAAATACAGAATCTCCGAAGACTCAAACCTCAATATCTGGAATATCCTCAGTGACCTCAACATCTGGATTATCCTCAGTGACCTCAACATCTGGATTATCCTCAGTGACCTCAACGTCTGGATTATCCTCTGTGACCTCAACATCTGGATTATCCTCAGTGACCAGCAGTGGAACTCATACAAATAGTGACGGTAAGTCAGACAATGGACAATATGATATAAATCATTTAATATCAAAAATTCCAGCTGAGGGAGTCTGTAGCCGTTGTAAACTGGCTCAATTTCCATCCTTCGCCATTTATCATTCCAGATTCTACCTGGAATGTTAGTTCCCCAGACCAGGTAACCTTGACTGCAATCTGGAGTAGTGTATCGTCAGACAGCCTCAACTCAACACTCAAAATATCTCCAGTGACCACCAGTGTAACTCCTCTCAAAAGTGAAAGTAAGTAAGTAAGCTGTCATAATATACACACAAATATATGATGGTGCACAGACAGACATTGATTGACACACATGATGACCAATGAACACAGAACACAGCAGCCAATCACCAGACAGGACACGGCCACTATAAAGCCAGAGGGCACTAGTTTTCCCGCTCTCTTGGGATGCAGCCTCTGAGACAGTCAGAGCCCGTGAGCAACAACTAGAACATACACCTTGTGGTAGTAAGATAGTCTGGTCAGATTAGCCTCAGGTCTCCAGGCAACTCAGCATAGTGTCAACCCACAGTTTAAGTATGTTTAATAGTTGGTAGTTCAATAAAATCGAGTTGCATTTCTCCAAGTGTTGGAAGCCTGTCTCTCTCACTGCTACAGTAAACGCAGTCCTCGCAGACCCAGCTTACCCAACACATCATCCGCGATATGAATGATTTAATGTCAATAACTCCAGCTGAGAAATTCTGGGTCTGTTTGTACAGTTTGTACCCATTGTAAATTGGTTCAATTTCCTCCCTTCGCCATTTATTATTCCAGATTGTAACTAGAAAGTTAGGTAGGCAGTGTAAGAAACCTGACGTATAATACAGGATTGCACAACCTGAATCTAATGTTGCTTCTCCTCTGCAGATTCAAACAGTAAAAATAAACCTGTGATCATCGCCATAGTGTGTATGATTGCACTTATTTGCATTGTTGGGGCAATTTGCATAATCAGACGGAAACGACAAATGGGCAACGGTAAGTCAGAGTTATAAACTATTGAATTTAAATCGGGAAAATTGTATTTAATGCAGACTCCTTCCAAAGATTTTTAACTTTGTCTTTCCAATCTTGTTACATTTGTGAAGGATCCTCGGCACCCGGACAGAGGTAGGCAGGGTTTTCACTCAGTTTTTGGACATTTCTGCATTGTCCTGTCCATTTAATGAAATATTTACAAATCTATTTTTTAATAACTGTAGGGACGGTGATGTGCAACTGACACAGGAAGACGAATGTAAGTGACCAGGATTACTGCCCAACATTACCGAGCCTATCATTTTGAGAGTTGAAACTGACAGCAGACCTTGCGTTGCAATCCTTCCTTCTAGGTTTACCATACTCTGTGTTTCCCAGGAAGGAACAGACAGATGAAAATGAACATGTTGCGTACGCAGTGTCCAGTGTTCCAATGGCTCTGAGCCAGCCAAGGCCTGGAGAAGGGCAGGACACCCACTCTACCTCTGCCTCCACAGAGCATGTGTACTGTTTGATCGATGAATCAGCAGTTAAAAGGTACACAGAGTGTCAGACATCAGCTCCAGCAACTTCCGGAACTGACAACAGTGATCTCTAGGGGGGAGTGGAGGATTAGAGAATGGTTAATATAGTGAAGGATTCCATGCTGATCAATGGCTGTTCTCCACTTTGACCAGCCTTATAAGCTCTCACCCTCTGAATTGGAAACTTTCATTGACTTTACATTAATTTCCACCCTTCTCTCACCTTCACTTCATCCATCTCTGACTCTTCACTTCCCTCCCTTGACTTTGTGGCCTCCATTTCTGGGATACCAATACTATAAATACACTGACTTGCATCACTCCCTTGACTACACTTTCTCCCACCTTACTTCATGTGAAGACTCCAGTTCATTTTCTCCATCTCTATCGCACCTTTGTGGACAATGTAACCTTTTATATAAGCACTTTCAATGTGTCTTCCTTTCCCCTCGGCTGAGGATTCTCCTTTTATCTCCTCCATTCTCACCATTCGAGGCCCCAAACATTCACTCTCAGTGGAACAGCAACCTACTTGTACCTTTTACAATGTAGCCAACATATTGTATTTGCTGCTCATTGTGTGGCCTCCTCTACATTGGGGAACACCAAATGCAGACTGGGTGACCATTTTGCAGAACACCTCAATTCAGTCTGTAAGTGTGAGCCCGAGCTCCCAGTTACTTGTCATTTTAATTCTCCACCTTGCCCTGACCTCCCGGCCCTTGGCCTGCTGCAATGTTCCAGTGAAGCTCAAGGCAAGCTCGAGGACCAGCACCTCGGGCAGGATTCTCCGACCCCTCCGCCAGGTTAGAGAATCGCCGGGGTCCGGCGTGAATCCCGCCCCCACTGCCTCCCAAAGTCTCCTGCACCAGAGATTCGGTGGGGGTGGGAATCGCGCCGCGCCTTTGGGTGGACCCCCCCCCCCCCCCCCCCCCCCCCGGCGATTCTCCGGCCCGCCGCTTTCATGCCGGTCCCACCAGCGTGAATCAAACCACCTACCTTACTGGTGGGACCAGGCGGCGCGGGTGGGCTCCGGAGTCCTGGTGGGGGGGGGGGCGATCTGTGGCCTGGCCCCCGCGATCGGGGCCCACCGATCGGCGGGCAGGCCTGTGCCGTGGGGGCACACTTTTCCTTCCGCCTTCGCCATAGTCTTTACGATGGCGGAGGCGGAAGTGACCCCCTCCCTTGCGCATGCGCGGGGATGATGTCAGCAGCCGCTGACGCTACGGCACATGCGCGGACTTCCGCCGGCCGGCGAAGTCCCTTCGGCACCGGATGGCATGGCGCCAAAGGCCGTTCCCACCGGCCGGCGTGGCGCCAACCACTCCAGCGCCGCCTCCCTCTCAATTTTAGGGCTTGACCCCTAAAGGTGCGGAGATTTCCCCACCTTTGGGGCGGCCCAACGCCGGAGTGGTTCACGCCACTCCATCCCGCCGGGACCCCCTGCCCCGCCGGGTAGGGGAGAATCCCGCCCCTCATCTTTCAACTTTCGCCTTCTAGACTCAACAATTAATTCAACAATTTTAAATCATAGACCAGGATTTGCCACCCCAGTTTTCAGGGGGCAGGAACAACAGAGGGGGTGGAGTATGGAGCGGGAGTCCAAAATGGATTTTACGCTGGTGGAATTTCCCCACTCGATTGTCCCCATCACTGACACGACGGGAATCCCGACTTTAAAAGTTAGGGCCGGTATTCTCTGAGCCTCCGCGCCGCAATCGCGCTCGGCATGGGGGCGGAGAATGTGTGTCAGACCCGCGATCGGGTCCGACGCCACTCCTTCGATTCCCCGGGGACCGAAGCATCGCCGCCAATCACGCACACAGTGCCAGTTGGGGGCCATTTTAAGAGGCCCCCACGGCGATTCTCTGCCGATAACTGGCCGAGTTCCCGTCGGCATGGTTCACTCATGGTTCCACCCGGCGGGAATTCGGAGTGGCGGCTGCGGACCATCACCGGGGGGGGGGGGGGGGGGGGGGGGGGGCCTCCAGGACGGCCAGGCTCACGATCAGGGGCCACTGATCAGCTGGCAAGTGTGATCTCGGTTGGGGGGGGGGGGGGGCTATATTGGCGGGGCAGGCCTACGGTGTTCCATGGGGCCGCCGCCGCAGATGACCGTCGCGCGCATGCACGGACCCGCGGCTGGAAGTGCAGGGCCCCATATCGGCAGCCACAGCTGCGAGGGGCACTCCGGGGCCCTGCAAGCCCCCTGCAAAATGGAGAATCACTCAAGACTTTCTCCAGGAAAGTCCAGAGTGATTTGCACCCGTTTTCTCACGGGCTTGGGGACATGGCCCCATTATCAGAGAATTCCACTCGGGTTTCCCATTTATATCTGTTTAAATCTGCAGATCAGAGCTTTAGGCCTGATTGTCCCCACATGATAATGATAATGGGGCTGTGTCCCCACACCCGTGAGAAAACGGGTGCGAATCACTCTGGACTTTCCTGGCGGTAGTCCAGAGTGATTCTCCATTTTGCAGGGGCCTAGCAGGGCCCCGGAGTGCCCCTCGCAGCTGTGGCTGCCGATACAGGACCCTGCGAGAGACAGAGTGAGAGACAGACAGAGAGGGAAGTGAGGGAAGGGGAGAGAGAGGGAGGGGGTGGGGGAGAGAGAGGGAGGGGGTGGGGGAGAGAGAGGGAGGGGGTGGGGGAGAGAGAGGGAGGGGGTGGGGGAGAGAGAGGGAGGGGGTGGGGGAGAGAGAGGGAGGGGGTGGGGGAGAGAGAGGGAGGGGGTGGGGGAGAGAGAGGGAGGGGGTGGGGGAGAGAGAGGGAGGGGGTGGGGGAGAGAGAGGGAGGGGGTGGGGGAGAGAGAGAGGGAGGGGGTGGGGGAGAGAGAGGGAGGGGGTGGGGGAGAAAAAGAAATGGAGAGAGAAGTGGAGAGAGCCCATCACAGAAAGAAACAAGGAAGAAAAGGCAGCCACGTCGGGGATTTTCTCCTCCCGTTCAAAGTCAATGGATCTTTTGCAGGTCTGTCAAATTTTCCACCCTGCCCGTGATGATTGGTTGGGCCAGAAAATCCTGACCAGGTTGGACTGTCCCGTATTTCGGCCTTTCATCTGTATCCTGGTGGTTCGGGCCTTCCAGGGAAGGATTTTGTCCCCAATTCCTTCCTTTGCTGGTTGTTTCTGCACATGCGTTTGGCCTGGCATGCATTTTGTTTTGAGTTATGGGATCACCTGCAACTGAATGGATGGGCTGGTAGCGTGTAGTTCACCCTACCCCACCCCTCTGCCCTCACAGGTCTACGCATCCCCCCCCCCCCCCCCCGCCCCGGCAGCCACAGTTGGTCAGTTTGGCCAGAGAGTCAGCGAGAGAGACACAGGAAGTCAAGGAGAGAATTAACAGACTGACAGACAGAGAGGTTCAGAGAAGCAACGAGAGAGAGGAGCAACGAGAGAGAGGAGCAATGTGAATGAGAGAATTTCAGCCTGGGCTGGGTTCAAATCCAGACCTTGGGGAGAAAGTGGCTGAATCAAGACTCCAATGAGAGATGTTAAAATATTACTTGAATCTTTTGTGACTCAGTTTTCACATTTTTCATTTTCTGTTTTCCGAAGTGATGGAGACAAAACTGAAACCCAGGGAGCGAAACGTAAGTAGCTTCAACCTTTCAGTACAATCCAACCTGTAACTGTTCGAAAGCTCCTAAACCTTTATCTCATGGAACTAAACTGTTCGCTGTCATTATTTGCCTTCAATTGCTGGCAAGCCTCATTAAACACAATCTCTCTTAATACCTAGGCAAAGACCACCTGAACCATGGGCGTCAGGTTGAAACCTCTCCAGCCACTGAACTCAATGACCAGTCACCGTTGAAAGAGCAAGATCCCATTGTGTCATCTGATGACCAGGATTACTCTTTGATCAGCTACCCTGAGACTGGGAGTCTCAGAAACACGGAGACACAGTCCCACCTGGAGGAAAATGACCCAAAACATGGCCCGCTAAAAATGGAAGAAAACCCTATTTATTCTGAAATGGAGGCACCTGAGCTTAATCAATTATAGGAAAAAGGAGAAGTTTAAATTCATAGTGGTGCAAGTTTTTTCACAAATATACAAACATTTTACATTTATGTTCTGAGCTAGATATTGAACACTTTCCCACTGTGGACACCTGAAAGGTGGGGGTTGGGATGGGGAGGATCATTTGAAGGGGTTGAATTAGTTATTGCTACACTATTTTTCCTGCTGAATAATAGCGCAAATGAAGTCCAATTTAGGGGACTATGAAATCTCAGGAGGCCCGAGAGGGTAAATCCAAAAGAAGTTTAATTCAACAACAAAAATAAAGGCTGCAACGTGACTTGCAATCCCAAGGTCCCAGTCACTACTGCTCACACCGGGTCCAGTCCGGGCCGGCTATTATGAGGCAATCTTTACGAGCTCCAGCTGATGGACCTCCGCCCAATAGCGGGGGAGCTTGTATTCCATGGGTCCCATGGGGAGATGAATCAGGGTGTCCCGGTGAGTCTGGTGAGAGGTATTACAGGGACCAACCCACCATTCCCAAATTGTCAGAAACATGTCTGGCACCATATCAATGCTGCTATATTAATGGGTCTCTGACAGCTGCCTGAGACAGGAGTTAGGCCTCTTTAATAAGCTAATAAAGACACTTAATGCTTGCAGCAGGGCCTAAACCAGATTAATATCTCCGAATGTTGCCCCTGCCCATAAACCCACCTCCTAAACTTACTCCCCATTATGTCTGGGACCCCACAGGCTGCTTCGTATAATCAGAATAAGCTATGGGTTCAATCCACTGTTCTCTTGTCACCAGCCGAATTGAGTGTGTGCATTTTGTGCTACACCCGGATCCAAATTCCATGCTCCATCGTCCGTATTGAGCAGGCCCAGGACTGGTGCAGAATGTAACTGGCACAGTGTCAATTTCCTCCACTCAGCACCTACTAGGTGCATGGACCTCAAACACAGTAAAGGCCCCAATGTTCCAGTGCGTGACCCTTTGCTTTTCCTGCATCACCTGAACTTGTGATCTTTGTGTGTCAGTTTATGTTGCACCGATAGTAGTTTCAGTATCATATCCGTTCACCCTTCGCCCCGTGGTACCCGGGCTGAAACGCAGTCCAGAACGTCGAGAGGATAGTCTGCTCTGTCGACTGCTCACAACATCGTGACATGGAATGAGTTTACCCCAGGGCAGCCAACATGGCCTTACAGCACAGAACTGTGATTCAGGTGAGGGAGGCTGTAATGAAGGCTAGTGTGGGAAATGGAAAATCAAACCATTATCACTGGGAAGCTCTTTAAAAGTTCGAATGAACAAGTATTGTTGGAGCCATGCTGAACCTGGGAGATGATTTTATAGGTTCCCACTCCTGCTATGATACTTCACAGGTCGAAAATAGATATCGGGAAATTTGAATGACAATCCGGAATTTGAGCACATAATCTAGGCAGATACTTCAGTGCAGCACCAAGGGAGTGTTGCATTGTTGAAGGCAATGTCCTGAACCTGTCTGCTCTGTCAGATGGACTGAAAAGATCCTGTGGCATTACGATCAAGAGCCAATTTTTATCTGGACGTTATCAGATTGCTGCTTGTGGGAACTTGCTGTGTGCAAACTGGTTGCTGTGTTTCCTGCATTATGATAATGATTATATCCAAACTAATTTGTAAAGATCTTGGAAAGTCCTGAGGTCGTGAATGGCCTGATATAGCTGGAAGTCTTCTTTCTATTCATCCAAGAATTTCCAGAGAAGGGAAACCACACGGAACACCAGAGTTAATTGCCACCCTCGGGAGCAAGTGTGTTTCACCAGCCGTAGCATCAAAGCTGTTTGAGACACAGGACTTTGTGCAGACTGTAATATTCTGGAGCATTCTGTAAATGGTATCAAATCACAGGCAGCAACTCCTTGGCTTTCACAGATTGTTCTGAGGCTATGTGGCTATCAACACAAAGCAAAGAGACCGACCCATTCTGCGTTTCCAATCTCACCAACGCAGAGCGTGGGATCACACAGTTGAAGAATGCGCCGGTTATTCATTTGGGGCTGAAACTGGTCTTTGCCAATTTTGACTTTGACTGAAATGAAAATTTGACACGGGGGAAACTGACTGTTGATTCTCTGTGAGTTTCACACCACTAACGGATGCACGATCAATAACTCTCGAAGCGAGATTGGAGTACAATTGAAGGCTTTATTGGACTAGATGTTTCCCCCAGCAGCACAGGTACAGAATGCAGCTGCTAGGGAGACACAGGCTGTTATACTCCGCCTTACTGGGCGGAACCAGCAGGCAGGCTTCACCAATGATCTTACTGTCTCAGGTACCTCCCACACCAATGATCTTACAGCATCAACCTAGGTACCGTAATACCTCTAATACCGACTACCACACTAACGAGGACCAATTCCATCCCAACCCCCACCACAACTCAGGCAGGACTCTAGAACAATGCATTGCTGCTGTGTGATATGCATAATATAGGACTATTATGCAGAATGTAAACCCATGTGATGGGAAGTCATTGAATAAAAATTGTTTTAAATGTCAATGAAATGATGAAGTGAGTTATCATTGAAGCAGGAATTTTATGCCAAGCTAATGGAGTAAATGGAATTATCCCAGTGAGGACACAGCAATCGGGCTCAAGGCCCCTGAGGTAGAGATGATCAAACTCAACCAGGTTTCCCAACACTTGACAGGTACAGGTGCACAAGTCTTCCATATCCACACATACAACACTCTTCCTGTTGCTGCTTGTCCTTCATTCGCCCCAAATTCAAACCCCTGGAACTCCTGACAACAAAGCTTTGTGGGTGCACCTACACCACACAGAGTGTGGAGTCTAAGGAAAAGGTTCACCATCACCTTGTCAAGGGCAACTAGAGGTGGGCAATAAAGACAGCCTTGCCAGCAAGGCTCTCATCCCAAGAAAATTATTTGTTAAAAAGCTCCAACTATTTCTAGATCGCATTACCATTGATCTAACTTTCCAGCCTTTGAATTTGAATCTAATTCTGGACCAATGCATGTTGTTTGGAACATGAACACCACACAACAAGGACCGGAATGAAGGGAATCCACATGAATTTACTGCTAAAGCCCCCTCCATACATCATAGATAATCATCAACCAAATATGCAGGTTTGGTGGATTGGCCGTGCTAAATTGCCCTCAGTATCCAAAAAGGTTAGGTGGGGTTACTGGGTTATGGGGATAGAGTGGAGGTGTCGGCTTAAGTAGGGTGCTCTCTCCAAGGGCCGGTGCAGTCTCGCTGGGCCGAATGACGTCCTTCTGTACTGTAGATTCTATGATACATAGTGGTCGAAAGTGTGGTAAACATTGTGAAATCGTAACGAATAACTGACATTGAGGCAATTGCAACAGCCCCGGTTATTTACAGTTACTGGGAGCGAAGGTGGGTGAGATTAAGACAAAAATACAAATGGTTTCTGTCTCTTAAGTGGTTTGCCTGCTGCCACTTAATGATTTGCCCCAGATATTTCTTGGCTGCTGGGACATTTTCTTTGGGTGGGTGAAATGTGACCAATTAACCTTGAGTTAGATTTATATTTAGAGCGTTCAGCGGACTTCCCTTTTCAATTGTTGCTTGATTCAAGCTTCTGTCATGAAGAACTGCTTTATGGTCTGAAATTCTCACCCGTCAGAAGCGTCCACTCGGCAGGCCACGATGTGGCTGCAAAGCCCGTCCCGGTCGTAGTCATCCCTGGAGCACAATTCCGCATTGGTTGGCCGATTAATGGCCATTCAGCGGGAAATCCACTCTGTGGAAGGCTAAGTACTGTGGGAAGGTCACAAAGAGGGCAAATGTAGCAGTAAAACATGGAGGGCGAAAGAGATGGAGGATCACCGAGAGAGGGCACGGGGGGGGGGGGGGGGGTGAGAACAGCACCATCAGGGTTTAGGGACAGTTAGGGTCACAAATGTACAATGGCTAAAAACATTACATCCAATACATGTGAAGCCTCCGTCACATTATTCTGCAGGCCTACCTGCGACACCTCCCCTAGTTGCCCTCCGCCTTCCCTGGCCCAGCCCCTGGGCTCGCAGCAACAAGACCCCCCCCCCCCCCCCAGGTATACCACGTGCAGGTGATGGGTGTGAACATGCTCTCAGGCAGAAAGACAGGGGTCAGACTGTGGCATAGATTGAGGAGCGGCAGAGCTCAGTTCACAGCAGGTTATCATCACCATCCTGACTTGTATATTGAGGCGCTAACAGTGCTGACACAGGCTCATCTCCCTGAAGTGATAGAACACAGACCCTGGAAGGGTGGGACAGGGGAAGGGGGGGATGGGGGGGGGGGGGGGGGGGGGGGGTTGCAGTGACAGGTAATGGGTGGGTGGGGGTTGGTCGGGGAGTGAAGGGAAAGGGTAGTGGAGGCGGACTGGGTGGAGCACGGGTATGGGGGACAGTGGGTGGGAAGGAGAGGGGGGTGATATGACAGACAAAGCAGGTGCTATGAGAATGAGGCCTCCCTGGTCCTTTGGCCATGCCAATCCCTCACCACCACCTCCTGCCTTTACCCTCTGGCTGGTTGGTCCCATGGGTCCTCCCTGGGCCCAACCTCCGGTTCCTCCTTGTCCCCATTCTCGGAGATGTCCGCATGTTTCTCCTCCTCCACCTTCTAGCACGTCGCCCTGCTGCTGTGGAAGGTTGTGGAGGGCACAGGAGATCACCATGAAGCAGGCGACCCTCCCGGACGTGTTGCAGTGCACCCCAGAGCGGTTGAGGCAACAAACCGACTTTTCAGCAGTCCGATGCACCGCTCAATGACAGCCCGGCTGGCCACATGGGCCTCGTTATATCGAGTATCTGCATTGGTCTCTGGTCTCTGTACTGGTGTCATTGGCCTGGTCCGAAGAGGATACCACTTATCCCCCAAGAACCAGCCAGTCACCCTGGGATGTCCCTCGAAGATGCCAGTGATCTCCGACTGCCCCAGGATATAGCTGTTGTGCACACTCCCTGGGATGCGTACACACATGTGCATGATCTTGAGGTGGTAGTTGCATATAAGTCGGGCGTTTAGGGAGTGGAATTCCTTCCTGTTGATGAAGGTAAATCCCGGACCGCCCAGTGCATGCATGGCGACATGCGTACCATCTATTACCCCATTGACCTGGGGCATCCCAATGATGGTGGAGAATCCTGCTGCCTGGGCATCTTGATGGGCCTGATCCAGGTCAAAATTTATGTCATCAGCTGCCGGGTAAACAGGTCATCCATGACTTCATGGATGCACTTATGGGCTGTAGGTTGGGATATGCCACACAATTCCCTGCTCGAGCCCTGGAATGAACCCGAGGTGTAAAGATTCAGGGCTGCAGCGATCTTGACAACCAGCAGGAGCGGGTATCCCACTCCACACGGTGCCAAGTCCGCAAGGACATAGAACATGAGCCGCACCTGTCTCCTTATTGAGACAGAGCCTCCTGCGGCACATACGGTCCAACATCTATTCGAAGGACCAGCGACGCCTGCAGACCATTGGCCGCCACCGGCCTCGGTCCCTCCCTGGCCTGATGGGCGGCCGTGTCCTCCGGGTGTGGGACAGGACCCTGCACGTGGGCCGCCGCTTCGAGTCTGTGTCACCGCTGCTGCCACTGCCTTCTTTGCCGTCTGCCGCCTGGCGTTTCAACACCACCACGAGGTCAACATCCGCGGGATCCAAGATATCATCCATAGCCCCTGGGCACTGGTCCCCAGATGCTGTACCCCAGACACCTGCTGGAAATGTGACCTGGACCAGGCACTGGTTCCCTCTCTGCTTCCACACACCCACCCTCTGGTTGTGGGCTGTCTCCAGCGCTGGGTCCCAGCTCTTGGGTGGTCTAACGTTGACTGCTGCCTCTGTGGTGTTGATGCTTCCGGAGTTCAGGACACGTGTCCAGGCCTCACATTCTGATTGGGATGCTAGACAGTAACAATTGCCTGCGTCATGTCACGTCCACCCACGCGGATCCACTTGGGAGCTTTGAGGTGCTTACATTCCGAGAATTGCCAATTCACCATTAGCTTCAGCAAGGGCAGCATGGTGGCGCAGTGGTTGGCACTGTTGCCTCACGGCGCCGAGGTCCCAGGTTCGATCACGGCCCCGGGTCACTGTCCGTGTGGAGTTTGCACATTCTCCCTGTGTCTGCGTGGGTTTGACCCCCACAACGCAGAGATGTGCAGGGTGGGTGGATTGGCCAGGCTAAATTGCTGCTTAATTGGAGAAACATAATTGGGTAATCTAAATTTAGAAAAAAATGTTTTTTTTAAAAAGCCTACAGCTGTGCGGCCAATGGTTGCCATGGTCTGTGAGGTTTAAAGTGACCTTCACCAAATTACCACGGACGGGGCTCTGTCACGGGCTGTTCGGTGGGACAGACAGGCAGCAGCTGGAGCTGCCCAAGTTATGGGTATAAATGGTCCAGGGGAGTGGCATGGCATACCCCTGGGCGCTGACCCCTCTCACCCCCCCCCCCCCCCCCAGCCCAGGGCTAACCCCCCCAATGATGGCGGCCCACCCTTCCAACTGAGCCCATCTCCCCCTCCCCCCCCCTCCCCCCGGTGGCTCCGCCTCCCCCCCAAGCAGTGGGTCAGTGGACCCGGTGCCCCCGGGCTGACTTCCCAGTTTTGAAGATGGCTACTCCCCTCCTCGGATCCCCACAGTAGCCATTGTGCTAGTTTCACATGTTTAAATATGTGTACTAAACGACAGCCGCGTAACTGCTCGCTGGGGAGCCCATTAGATCACGGGAGGCCATTCAATGGGGCAGGATCTTTCAAACTCAGAGTCATGACCTGCAGGTGTGTCGTAGGCAGGTGTCGGGAGAGTCACAGTGCGATCGCTTGTGGCGTTCCCGTTTCCCGTTCACGGGAAGAAAACCCCAATGGCCATGACCGGCTTTTAAGAATGCCGGCCACAGGCAGTCCCCGATTGGTTATGCCATTTGAGGGGTGGGGTGGCACCAGGCTGGGCTGTGTGCTGGTCACCGTGCACGCGTCAGGTGTAGGGGCCAGGGCTGACGAGCATCCACATGGGTGTGCCATGCTAACAGTGGCCCCAGCTTGGAGCTCCGCTCTGGTGCTCTTCCTCTGCGCGCTGCTCGGCTCGTCCCCCCACACCGATCCACAATATGCAACCTGCGGCTCCGTGGTCAAACTGTTCAACGGCCGGCACAACATCCGCTTGTACTCCCAGGATGGGAAGTACTGATCGGCAAGTGGTTGTGGTAGTCGGTATTAGGGGTATTACAGTACCCAGATTAAGGCTGTAAGACCATTAGAACATAGAACATAATAGCGCAGTACAGGCCCTTCGGCCCTCGATGTTGCGCCGATCTGTGAAACCCCTCTAAAGCCCATCTACGCTATTCCCTTATCATCCATATGCCTATCCAATGACCATTTAAATGCCCTTAGTGTTGGCGAGTCCCTTATTGTTGCAGGCAGGGCATTCCACACCCTTACTACTCTCTGAGTAAAGAACCTACCTCTGACATCTGTCCTATATCTATCTCCCCTCAATTTAAAGCTACGTCCCCCCGTGCTAGACATCACCATCCGAGGAAAAAGGCTCTCACTGTCCGCCCTATCTAATCCTCTGATCGCCTCAATTAAGTCACCTCTTAACCTTCTTTTCTCTAACGAAAACAGCCTTAAGTCCCTCAGCCTTCCCGCATAAGATCTTCCCTCCATACCAGGCAACATTCTGGTAAATCTCCCTGCACTCTTTCCAATGCTTCCACATCCTTCCTATAATGCGGCAACCAGAACTGCACGCAATACTCCAAATGCGGCTGCACCAGAGTTTTGTACAGCTGCAACATGACCTCATGGCTCCGAAACTCAATCCCTCTCCCAATAAAAGCTAACACACCGTACGCCTTCTTAACCATCCTCTCAACCTGGGTGGCAACTTTCAGGGATCTATGTACATGGACACCGAGATCTCGCTACTCATCCACACTACCAAGAATCTTCCCATTAGCCCAGTACTCTGCCTTCCTGTTATTCCTTCCAAAATGAATCACCTCACACTTTTATGCATTAAACTCCATTTGCCACCTCTCAGCCCAGCTCTGCAGCTTATCTATGTCCCTCTGTAACTTGTAACATCCACAACTCCACACAACTCCACCGACTTTAGTGTCATCTGCAAATTTACTCACCCATCCTTCTACGCCCTCCTCCAGGTCATTTATAAAATGACAAGCAGCAGTGGCCCCAAAACAGATCCTTGTGGTACACCACTAGTAACTGAACTCCAGGATGAACATTTCCCATCAACCACCACCCTTTGTCTTCTTCCAGCTAGCCAATTTCTGATCCAAACTGCTAAATCACCCTGAATCCCATGCCTCCGTATTTTCTGCAATAGCCTACCGTGGGGAACCTTATCAAATACTTTACTGAAATCCATACACACCACATGAACTGCTTTACCCTCATCCACCTGTTTGGTCACCTTCTCGAAGAACTCAATGAGGTTTGTGAGGCACGACCTACCCTTCACAAAACCGTGTTGACTATCTCTAATCAAATTATTCCTTTCCAGATGATTATACATCCTATCTCTTATAAACCTTTCCAAGACTTTGCCCACAACAGAAGTAAGGCTCACTGGTCAATAGTTACCGGGGTTGTCTCTACTCCCCTTCTTGAACAAGGGGACAACATTTGCTATCCTCCAGTCTTATGGCACTATTCCTGTAGACAAAGATGACATAAAGATCAAAGCCAAAGGCTCAGCAATCTTCTCCCTAGCTTCCCAGAGAATCCTAGGATAAATCCCATCCGGCCCAGGGGACTTATCTATTTTCACACTTTCCAGAATTGCTAACACCTCCTCCTTATGAACCTCAAGCCCTTCTAGTCTAGTAGCCTGAATCTCAGTATTCGCCTCGATAACATTGTCTTTTTCCTGTGTGAATACTGACGAAAAATATTCATTTCGCACCTCTCCTATCTCCTCGGACTCCACGCACAACTTCCCACTACTGTCCTTGACTGGCCCTACTCTTACCCTAGTCATTCTTTTATTCCTGACATATCTATAGAAAGCTTTAGGGTTATCCTGATCCTACCTGCCAAAGACTTCTCATGTCCCCTCCTGGCTCTTCTGAGCTCTCTCTTTAGGACCTCCTAGCTAACTTGTAACTCTTGAGCGCCCTGTTGCTTTTGCTCCTATCCAGAATCATCTTTGCAATCCTTTCCTCTACATCTCTGGAACTTTTCAGAGGCCTATAGAAAACCCCTAACAGGTAACCTCTCCTTTCCTGTTTCTAACCTCAGCCCATACTACCTCAGTAGACGAGTCCTCATCAAATTTCCTTTCTGCCACCGTAATACTGTCCTTGACTAACAATGCCACCCCTGCCCCTCTTTTACCACCTTCCCTGAGCTTACTGAAATATCTAAACCACGGCACCTGCAACAACCATTCCTGTCCCTGCTCTATCCATGTCTCCGAAATGGCCACAACATCGAAGTTCCAGGTACCAATCCATGCCGCAAGTTCACCCACCTTATTCCGGATGCTCCTGGCATTGATGAAGGCACATTTTAATCACCTTCCTGCCTGCCGGTACACTCCTGCAACTTTGAAACCTTACTCATGACCTCACTACTCTCAACCTCCTTTATACTGGAGCTACAATTCAGGGGCGTAAATCCCGCCCCTGCTGTGGCCGGCATTCTCAGCCACCCGGGAATCGGCAGGAGCGGGAATCACGCCTCGCCGATCGGCGTGCCCCCCGCAGCGATTCTCCGGCCCGCGATGGACCAAAGTCCCGCCACTGAGAGGCCAATCCCGCCGACGGGAATTGGAGCACCTTTGGTGGCGGCGGGATTGGCGGCGTGAGTAGGCCCCCGGGGTCCTGTGGGGGGCGCAGGGCGATCGGACCCCGGGGGGTACCCCCACGGTGGCCTGGCCCGCGATAGGGGCCCACCGATCGGCGGGCGGGCCTGTGCCGTGGGAGCACTTTTTGCTTCCGCCACCGCCACGGCCTCCACCATGGCGGAGGTGGAAGAGAACCCCCCTACTGCGCATGCGCCGGTGGTGACGTCAGCGGCCGCTGACGCACCGGCGCATGTGCGAACCGGCAAAGGCCTTTCGGCCAGCCCCGGCGCCGGGCGGCGGGCGTCAAAGGCCATTGGCGCCGGTTTTTGCGCCAGTCGGCGTGGCGCCAACCACTCCGGCATGGGCCTAGCCCCCAAAGGTGCGGAGAATACGCCGGGACCCCACGCTACGCCGGGTAGGGGAGAATCCCGGCCCAGGTTCCCAACCCCCTGTTGAACTAGTTTAAATCCTCCCGAAGAGCATTAGCAACTTTCCCGCCAGGATATTGGTGAGGGAGGTACCTGAGACAGCAAGATCATTGGTGAAGCCTGCCTGCTGGTTCCGCCCAGTGAGGCGGAGTATAAGAGTCTGTGTCTCCCCAGCTGCTGCATTCTGTACCTGCGCTGATGGGGGAAACATCTAGTCCAATAAAGCCTTCAATTGTACTCCAATCTCGTTTCGAGAGTTATTGATCGTGCATCAGTGGTCAGCAGTCTGTGACTGGGGTGGATGCAGCTACTGGACAGTAAGAGGGAAACCAGGCCAGGTTTGACAGCCAGGAACACCGATCAAATGAGGCCAGTCAAAGCAGCTGACACATGTCAGGAAGAAAGCTACACAGTCATCACTTTGTGTAACCACTCTCTGGAATCCAGGATGTAAGTGTTGAAGTGCTTTTCGTGAGAATGGAGAAGGAGATGGCTTGGATCTTTGGATGGTGCAATGCAGTGGAACCAGTAAGAAATATTGTGACATTGTGTGTGTTTGACAAGTTACTTCATTTCCTCTAAAGTTAGCAAAACAAAAACAAGATTGTATATTTTCTATACTTGTTTAAGAAATGGGAATATATTTAAAACAAAGTTTGTGTGTAAATGTAAGGATGTGCATGTTCAACTGAAATTGTTTAGTTTTCAGAAGTAATAAGCCATACATTTTGAAAATTCAGGAGCGAATCCCGCTCCTGCTGGCTGCCGAATTCTCCGCCTCCTAAAAATATCACGCTAACGCGAATCACGCCATCCGCCTCGGAGAATGGTGAGGACCGGCACGACACTATGGGCCCCGGGATCACCCGAATTCTCCCGGCCGGATGGGTCGATGTCCCATTAAATGAAACCACCTAATTAACAGCGTCAACCAGTTCTGATGGTTGGCGCCGGACAGCGCGGAGGTAGGTCTCGGCCTGGGGCGGCCGCAGGAGAAGTAATGGCGTGGCCGCCGTTGGTGGGGAGGGTGTGTGTGTGTGTGGGGGGGGTGTGTGTGTGGAGTGGGGGTGTGTGGAGTGGGTGTGTGTGTGTGGAGTGGGGGTGTGTGTGTGTGGAGTGGGGGGTGTGGGTGTGTGGAGTGGGGGGTGGAGTGGGGGAGTGTGGAGTGGGGGAGTGTGTGGAGTGGGGGGGTGGAGTGGGGGGTGGAGTGGGGGGTGGAGTGGGGGAGTGTGGAGTGGGGGAGTGTGGAGTGGGGGAGTGTGGAGTGGGGGGTGTGGAGTGGGGGGTGGAGTGGGGGTGTGTGGAGTGGGGGAGGGTGTGTGGAGTGGGTGGGTGGAGTGGGGGGTGTGTGTGGGGGGGTGTGGAGTGGGGGGTGTGGTGTGGAGGGGTGTGGAATGGGGGGTGTGGAGTGGGGGTGTGTGTGGAGTGGAGGGGTGTGGAGTGGGGGTATGTGAAGTGGGGGTATGTGGAGTGGGGGGGTGTGGAGTGGGGGAGTATGGAGTGGGGGAGTGGAGGGGTGTGGAGTGGGGGGGGGTGGAGTGGAGGGGTGTGGAGTGGGGGTGTGGAATGGGGGGTGTGGAGTGGGGATGTGTGGAGTGAGGGATGTGGAGTGGGGGTATGTGGAGTGGGGGGTGTGTGGAGTGGGGGGTGTGTGGAGTGGGGGGTGTGGAGTGGGGGGTGTGGAGTGGGGGTATGTGGAGTGGGGGGGGGTGTGGAGTGGGGGGTGTGTGGTGGGGGAGTGTGGAGTGGGGGGTGTGGAGTGGAGGGGTGTGGAGTGGGGGAGTGTGGAGTGGGGGGTGTGGAGTGTGGGGGTATGGAGTGGGGGGTGTGGAGTGGGGGGTGTGGAGTGTGGGGGTATGGAGTGGGGGGTGTGGAGTGGGGGAGTGTGGAGTGGGGGGTGTGGAGTGGGGTGTGTGGAGTGGGGGGTGGAGTGGGGGTGTGTGGAGTGGGGGGGTGGAGTGGGGGGTGTGGAGTGGGGGGTGTGGAGTGGGGGGGGGGGGTGTGTGTGGAGTGGAGGTGTGTGGAGTGGGTGTGTGTGTGTGGAGTGGAGGGTGTGGAGTGGGGGGTGTGGAGTGGGGGTGTGGAGTGGGGGGGGGTGTGTAGTGGGGGTGTGGAGTGGGGGGGGTGTGGAGTGGGGGGGTGTGGAGTGGGGGTGTGGAGTGGGGGTGTGTGTGTGTGGAGTGGGGGTGTGGAGTGGGGGGGTGTGGAGTGGGGGGTGTGGAGTGGGGGTGTGTGTGTGTGGAGTGGGGGTGTGGAGTGGGGGGGTGTGGAGTGGGGGGTGTGGAGTGGGGGGGGTGTGTGTGGAGTGGGTGTGGGTGGAGTGGGTGTGTGTGGAGTGTGTGAAGTGAAAATGAAATGAAATGAAAATCGCTTATTGTCACGAGTAGGCTTCAATGAAGTTACTGTGAAAAGCCCCTAGTCGCCACATTCCGGCGCCTGTCCGGGGAGGCCGGTACGGGAATCGAACCGTGCTGCTGGCCTGCTTGGTCTGCTTTAAAAGCCAGCGATTTAGCTCAGTGAGCTAAACCAGTGGAGTGAGGGTGTGTGTGGAGTGGGGGGTGTGGAGTGAGGGTGTGTGGAGTGGGGGGTGTGGAGTGAGGGTGTGTGGAGTGGGGGTGTGTGGCGTGGGGGGGTGGAGTGGGGGTGTGTGGAGTGGGGGGTGTGGAGTGGGGGGTGTGGAGTGGGGGATGTGGCGTGGGGGGGGGGTGGAGTGGGGGTGTGTGGAGTGGGGTGTGTGGAGTGGGGGATGTGGAGTGGGGGGGTGTGGAGTGGGGGGGTGTGGAGTGGGGGATGTGGAGTGGGGGGTGTGTGGAGTGGGGGGTGTGTGGAGTAGGGGGTGTCTGGAGTGGGGGGTGTGGAGTGGGGGTGTGTGGAGTGGGGGGTGTGTGGAGTGGGGGGGTGGAGTGGGGGGGTGTGTGGAGTGGAGGGGTGGGAGGGGGTGTGGAGTGGGGGGGTGTGGAGTGGGGGGGTGTGTGGAGTGGGGGTGTGGAGGGGGGATGTGGAGTGGGGGGGTGGAGTGGGGGATGTGGAGTGGGGGTGTGTGGAGTGGGGGGTGTGGAGTGGGGGGGTGGAGTGGGGGGGGTGGAGTGGGGGTGTGTGGAGTGGGGGGTGTGGAGTGGGTGGTGGAGTGGGGGTGTGTGGAGGGGGGGGTGTGTGGAGTGGGGGGTGTGTGGAGTGGGGGGGGTGTGGAGTGGGGGTGTGGAGTGGGGGGTGTGTGTGTGGAGTGGGGGGGGTGGAGGGGGGGGTGTGGAGTGGGGGTGTGGAGTGGGGGGGGTGGAGTGGGGGGGTGTGTGGAGTGGGGGGTGTGTGGAGTGGGGGTGTGTGGAGTGGGGTTGTGGAGTGGGGGGGTGTGGAGTGGGGGGGTGGAGTGGGGGGGTGGAGTGGGGGGATGTGGAGTGGGGGGTGGAGTGGGGGTATGTGTGTGGAGTGGGGGTATGTGTGTGTGGAGTGGGGGGGTGTGTGGAGTGGGGGGGTGGAGTGGGGGGTGTGTGGAGTGGGGGGGGGTGGAGTGGGGGTGTGTGGAGTGGGGTTGTGGAGTGGGGGGGGTGTGGAGTGGGGGGGGTGGAGTGGGGGGGTGGAGTGGGGGATGTGGAGTGGGGGGTGGAGTGGGGGTGTGTGGAGTGGGGGTGTGTGGAGTGGGGGGTGTGTGGAGTGGGGGGGTGGAGTGGGGGGTGTGTGGAGTGGGGGGTGTGGAGTGGGGGTGTGTGTGGTGGGGGATGTGGAGTGGGGGGGGTGTGGAGTGGGGGGGGTGGAGTGGGGGGTGTGGAGTGGGGGGGTGTGGAGTGGGGGGGGGTGGAGTGGGGTGTGTGGAGTGGGGTGTGTGGAGTGGGGGGGTGGAGTAGGGGGGTGGAGTGGGGGGGTGGAGTGGGGTGTGTGGAGTGGGGGTGTGGAGTGGGGGTGTGTGTGGAGTGGGGATGTGGAGTGGGGGGGTGGAGTGGGGGGTGGAGTGGGGGGTAGAGTGGGGGGTGTGTGGAGTGGGGGGGTGGAGTGGGGGGGTGGAGTGGGGGTGGTGGAGTGGGGGGGTGGAGTGGGGGGGGTGGAGTGGGGGTGTGTGTGGAATGGGGGATGTGGAGTGGGGGGGGTGTGGAGTGGGGGGGGGGTGGAGTGGGGGTGTGTGTGCAGTGGGGGATGTGGAGTGGGGGGGTGGAGTGGGGGGGTGGAGTGGGGGGGTGGAGTGGGGGGGGTGTGGAGTGGGGGGGTGGAGTGGGGGGGGTGGAGTGGGGGGTGTGGAGTGGGGGGGTGTGGAGTGGGGGGGATGTGGAGTGGGGGGGGTGGAGTGGGGGGTGTGGAGTGGGGGGTGTGTGGAGTGGGGGGGGTGTGGAGTGGGGGGTGTGTGGAGTGGGGGGGGGGGTGTGGAGTGGGGGGGTGTGGAGTGGGGGGTGGAGTGGGGTGTGTGTGGAGTGGGGGGGGTGTGGAGTGGGGGGGTGTGGAGTGGGGTGTGTGGAGTGGGGGTGTGGAGTGGGGGGTGTGTGGAGTGGGGGGGGGTGGAGTGGGGGGTGTGGAGTGGGGGGGTGTGGAGTGGGGGGTGGAGTGGGGGGGGGTGGAGTGGGGTGTGTGTGGAGTGTGGGATGTGGAGTGGGGGGTGTGTGGAGTGGGGGGTGTGTGGAGTGGGGGGTGTGTGGAGTGGGGGATGTGGAGTGGGGGGTGGGTGGAGTGGGGGGTGGAGTGGGGGTGTGTGTGGAGTGGGGGATGTGGAGTGGGGGGGTGGAGTAGGGGGGTGGAGTGGGGGGGGTGGAGTGGGGTGTGTGGAGTGGGGGTGTGGAGTGGGGTGTGTGTGGAGTGGGGATGTGGAGTGGGGGGGTGGAGTGGGGGTGGAGTGGGGGGGTGGAGTGGGGGGGGTGGAGTGGGGGGGTGGAGTGGGGGGGTGGAGTGGGGGTGGTGGAGTGGGGGGGGTGGAGTGGGGGGGGTGGAGTGGGGGTGTGTGTGGAATGGGGGATGTGGAGTGGGGGGGTGTGGAGTGGGGGGGGTGGAGTGGGGGTGTGTGTGGAGTGGGGGATGTGGAGTGGGGGGGGTGGAGTGGGGGGGGGTGTGGAGTGGGGGGGGTGGAGTGGGGGTGTGGAGTGGGGGGGTGTGGAGTGGGGGGGTGTGGAGTGGGGGGGTGGAGTGGGGGGGGTGGAGTGGGGGGTGTGGAGTGGGGGGTGTGTGGAGTGGGGGGGGGTGTGGAGTGGGGGGGTGTGGAGTGGGGGGGTGGAGTGGGGTGTGTGTGGAGTGGGGGGGGTGTGGAGTGGGGGGGTGTGGAGTGGGGTGTGTGGAGTGGGGTGTGGAGTGGGGGGTGTGTGGAGTGGGGGGGGTGGAGTGGGGGGGTGTGGAGTGGGGGTGTGTGGAGTGGAGGGGTGGAGTGGGGGGGGTGGAGTGGGGGTGTGTGTGGAGTGTGGGATGTGGAGTGGGGGGTGTGTGGAGTGGGGGGTGTGTGGAGTGGGGGGTGTGTGGAGTGGGGGATGTGGAGTGGGGGTGGGTGGAGTGGGGGGTGGAGTGGGGGTGTGTGTGGAGTGGGGGATGTGGAGTGGGGGGTGTGTGGAGTGGGGGGTGTGTGGAGTGGGGGGTGTTGAGTGGGGGTGGTGGAGTGGGGGGGTGGAGTGGGGGGGTGGAATGGGGGGGTGTGTGGAGTGGGGATGTGGAGTGGGGGGTGTGTGGAGTGGGGGGGTGGAGTGGGGGGGTGTGGAGTGGGGGGGGTGTGGAGTGGGGGGTGTGGAGTGGGGGGGGGTGGAGTGGGGGGGGTGGAGTGGGGGGGATGGAGTGGGGGGATGGAGTGGGGGGGGTGGAATGGGGGGGGGTGGAATGGGGGGTGTGTGTGGAGTGGGGGGGTGGAGTGGGGGGGGGTGTGGAGTGGGGGGGTGTGGAGTGGGGGGGTGTGGAGTGGGGGGGGTGGAGTGGGGGGGTGTGGAGTGGGGGGGATGGAGTGGGGGTGGTGGAGTGGGGGGGTGGAGTGGGGGGGGTGGAATGGGGGGTGTGTGTGGAGTGGGGGATGTGGAGTGGGGGGTGTGTGGAGTGGGGGGGGTGGAGTGGGGATGTGTGGAGTGGGGGGGTGTGGAGTGGGGGGGTGGAGTGGGGGGTGTGGAGTGGGGGGGGTGGAGTGGGGGGGTGTGGAGTGTGGGGGTGGAGTGGGGGGGTGGAGTGGGGGTGTGTGGAGTGGGGGGGTGGAGTGGGGGGGTGTGGAGTGTGGGGGTGGAGTGGGGGGGTGGAGTGGGGGGGTGTGGAGTGGGGGGGATGGAGTGGGGGGGATGCATGTTGCCGTGCGGCCACCTGCGGATAACAGGGCCGTGTTCACGAATAGGAAGGGGACTTGTGTGGGGGAAGGGGGATATGGGGGATATGGGGGAAGGTGGATGTAGGAGATATGGGGAAGGGGGATGTGGGATGTGGGGGAAGGGGGATGTGGGAGATATGGGGAAGGGGGATGTGGGATGTGGGGGAAGGGGATGTGGGATGTGGGGGAAGGGGGATATGGGAGATATGGGGGAAGGGGGATGTGGGATGTGGGGGAAGGGGGATATGGGAGATATGGGGGAAGGGGGATGTGGGATGTGGGGGAAGGGGTAATGGGGGAAGCGGGATATGGGGGAAGGGGGATATGGGGGATATGGGGAAGGGGATATGGGGGAAGGGGGATATGGGGGATATGGGGAAGGGGGATATGGGGGATATGGGGAAGGGGGATGTGGGATGTGGGGGATATGGGGTATATGGGGAAGGGGGATATGGGGGAAGGGGATATGGAGGATATGGGGGAAGGGGAATGTGGGATGTGGGGGGAGGGAGATATGGGAGATATGGGGGGGAGGGGGATATGGGAGATATGGGGAAGGGGATAAGGGGGATATGGGGAAGGGGGATATGGGGGAAGGGGGATGTGGGGGAAGGGGGATGTGGGATGTGGGGGAAGGGGGATGTGGGGGAAGGGGATATGGGGATATGGGGGATGTGGGATGTGGGGGAAGGGCGATATGGGGGATATGGGGGAAGGGGATGTGGGATGTGGGGGAAGGGGGATGTGGGGGGAAGGGGGATGTGGGATGTGGGGGAAGGGGGATGTGGGGGGTGTGGGGGAAGGGGATGTGGGGGATATGGGATGTGGGGGAAGGGGGATGTGGGGGATATGGGGGAAGGGGATGTGGGATGTGGGGGAAGGGGGATATGGGGAAGGGGGATGTGGGGGAAGGGGGATATGGGGGGAGGGGGATATGGGGGGAGGGGGATATGGGAGATATATGGTGGTTAGCATAAATGCTTCACAGTTCCAGGGTCCCAGGTTCGATTCCCGGCTGGGTCACTGTCTGTGTGGAGTCTGCACGTCCTCCCCGTGTGTGCGTGGGTTTCCTCCGGGTGCTCCGGTTTCCTCCCACAGTCCAAAGATGTGCGGGTTAGGTGGATTGGCCATGCTAAATTGCCCATAGTATCCTAAAAAGTAAGGTTAAGGGGGGGGTGGTTGTTGGGTTACGGGTATAGGGTGGATACGTGGGTTTGAGTAGGGTGATCATGGCTCGGCACAACATCGAGGGTCGAAGGGCCTGTTCTGTGCTGTTCTATGTTCTATGTTCTATATGGGGGAAGGGGGATATGGGAGATATGGGGGAAGGGGATATGGGGGATATGGGGGAAGGGGGATGTGGGGGGAGGGGGATTTGGAAGATGTGGGGGAAGGGGAAAAGGGGGGCAGGACGTGGGGGTGTCTCACTTGGTGGTGCGCCCCCTCTGCATCCGCAGCCTCCCGGTCCTCGGGTCCACCTGCGAGTTCCAGGGCCCTCTCCTCATGGATGGTGAGTGGTCGCAGTTCAGGTGGACCCCCTCCGGCCCTCACACGCTCCCGGTTGTTGTGTGCGCGCTTCTCCTGTGAGGGGTGGGAGGGTGGCAGGGATAAAGGGCAATAGTGTTAGTCAGCCATATACATGAGGACCAGCGGCTGTGTGTATGTTGGCAGAGGTTCACAACCCATCCTGCCTCTGCAGCCTGCATGGGTGGGTGCAGCCATGTCGGTTGCACCTCGGGCTGTGCCGCATATCGGAGGTTTGGGTGGGGAGTGCGGGTACTCACCCTGGCTGCCCTGACTTGGTCATTGACCTTCTTGTGGCACTGGGTGCCTTTCCTTGCTGTTACAGCCACGGCGCTGACGGCCTCTACCACCTCCCACCACAGGCGCCGGCTGAGGCGCGATGTGACCCTTCGGCCGTATCCAGGGTACAGGGCCTCCCTCCTCTGCTCCACTGCGTCCAGGAGCGCCTCGATGTCCCGCTCCTGGAATCTCGGCACTGTGTGGAGGGCGGCCAGTTTGACGGGTCGCCGGCGTGGGGGGGGGGGGGAGAGTCTTTTGTGCTGTGATGCCGCGCATCCGTGAGGGGTGACACCGTCACGAATGGCGTCACGCCGCTGCTAGCCCATTCTGGGCCGGAGAATTTGTGACATTTCGGGGGGCCCGACGCCGGAGTGATTCAGCGGAGTTTTTAGCGCCGGGTTCCAACCATCGTGCTGATTATCGGAGAATCCCGCCCCAGGTATTATAAATAAAGTTAAAATAAAGAATGCCAGCCGCGACCGGCCTTTAGATATGAATGAGGAAGTGTTTCCGTGAGAGGCAGCGGCTGAGAGAAGGCCATGAGCCAGGAAGGTACACTGACGCTGTATGTTTGTGCTTTGGCCGCAAAATCATGGAGGAGAGATTCCTCCTTTTTGTAGCTGCCAGCAAGCAAGCAACAGGACTGTGTGAAGAACTGAAGATGGAATATTTTGTAATAAGGAAGAGAGAGGCCAGAGACACAAACTGCCCAGGATCTCACAACAGAATCTGCTGGAGAGAGCTTCCACAGAGGGTCCACAGCAGGACAAAGCTGTGCTGCTGTGAGCTGTATCCAGAGCTCCAGGGCTTCTGGTCAATAAACAATTAAGAGGATCTGAAATCCGGAACAAAAGCAGTTTAAAGATGATTTTTTTGAGGTATGGCTTTAATCGTGCCAGTGCAAAGCCAATGTGTGTTATCTGCAGGGAAGTACTGGCAAATAAAAGTTTAAAACCATCAAATCTTCAAAGGCATTTGAAGACTAAGCGAGGCGGGTTCGAGGACAATCTTTTCGATTTTTTTCAAAGGATGCAGCGAGAACTTAAATCGTCAGCTGAAGACCTCAGTAGAAATGTAACATTGAGGACAGCATGGTGGTGTAGTGGTTAGCACTGGGACTACGGCGCTGAGGACCCGGATTTGAATCCCGGGCCTGGGTCACTGTCCATGTGGAGTTTGCACATTCTCCCCGTGTCTGCGTGGGTTTCACCCCCACAACCCAATTGGCCATGCTAAATGGTCCCTTAATTGGAAAAAAGAATAATTAGGTATTCTAAATTTAAAGAAGGAAGAAATGTGACATTGAATGACAAAGCTAGTGAGATCATGAGGACCAAGTAGGTTTACCTGCTGTATTAAAGGTAAACAATAATGGTGTGTCGCGAAGGAAGGCCAGCGTGGGTCGCTAAGGTCACTGGCATGGTTCACGAACATTGGTTAGAGTGGGTCCCAAAGGCTGGCAATGCGGCCGGTAGATCGGGGCCTGTATCTTCATTCCTTCAATACGGCAAACTCCAGCATCTCCCTTGCTAACAGCACTGTGGGAGTACCCACACCACATGGACTGCAGCGGGGCAGGAAGAATATTCTCCATCAACTTCTCCACGACAACTAGTGATGGGCAACAAATAGCAAATTACCAGTAATATCCTTGAACTGAAGAGTAATCACAAAATTATATTGAGCACCGTTCATGCAGCAAGTTCAGACTCTACTGAAGATACGTTAAGATACTGGAACAAGGAGTTTGAACTAAGCTGGGTGAAAATAAATTTGAACACAGGTGTAGGGAAGAATGTTTCCATGTGACAATCACGTGGACGGCTGTTGCTGGTAAGGTCATGGGGAGGCAGACCTTCAGTTTATCTTAGATCCAGTCCGGTGGAATCACAGACGATGGGATACATTCTCACCCGTGTGAAACGTGAAATTGTGACCCAACATTCAACCTGTCTTCCATGTTAATCCTCTGTGAGAGTGGGTGGAGGGGGCTGATTCAGTGTTACGGTTGAGTGTCCAGATAGATAGTATCTGCATCACAGCTTTGGGGAGGGGGGAGGAGGGGGGAGGAGGGGTCTGCCCCTGTGTTACTCACTGTCACTGCGATGCACAGAAACACACTCTGAACGTACACTTGGTACTTCACAGCCTCCCACACCTTTTGTCATTTCTTTGGTTGGAAGGTTGAACAAACATCTCAACTTCCGTCCCAATACCATGAACACGTCAGGTCACACATTTCATCTGAGTTGGTCAAACAGGAAGCAAGTCCAACTTCTCTTTCTCACAGATCAGGATGTGACGGCGAACCCACCACTCGGGTAGTAGAAATTAATCCGTTTTGACCAATATTCGTAATTCCCCATGCTGCTGTTTTTTTACTTCTTCATCGAGCAAAGACGGTGTGGAATTTGAAATGGCTCTCGATACTTTGTTTCTGGGTCTTTTTCTCCTGTTCCAACATGTTGCAGGTAAGGATGAATAGTCTCCATTAATCCTCAACATAGTCCTCATCTGGACAAAAAGGATATAAATAGAATAGAATAGAACATTACAGCGCAGTACAGGCCCTTCGGCCCTCGATGTTGCGCCGACCTGTGAAACCACTCTAAAGCCCATCTACACTATTCCCTTATCATCCATATGTCTATCCAATGACCATTTAAATGCCCTTAGTGTTGGCGAGTCCACTACTGTTGCAGGCAGGGCATTCCACGCCCTTACTACTCTGAGTAATGAACCTACCTCTGACATCTGTTTTATATCTATTATCAATTTAATTTAAAGCTATGTCCCCTCATGCTAGCCATCACCATTGATGTTTTTGTGTAGATGTTTAACACAGTCGAATGATGGTCTTTGCTGTGTTACTTTATCATGGTGCGATCATGGACCATCAGTTTGATTCAGAGAGTGAGGAGAGACTAGGAGCAATTCTTTACACAGAGAGTGGGGACAATGGAATACTTTGACAAGCAGTGGTTGAAGCAGAGATCATTCATCTTTTAATTGAGAATTAGGTAAGTATTTGAAGTTGTTAAAGATACAGGACTGTAGGAAGAGTGAGTTGGCCAGTTAGTTCTGGCAAAGATTCACAATTAAATACAATACTTATAGAAGTGGCTGTTTCAGTATTATTGAATCCAAATCCAAATCACATTCTGCCACGTTTATACATCCCCTCCACCCTGACTTTGCTGCAATATTCTTTTCCCCAGGGTGGAAATGGCTGTCACGAGGGGACATAATTTTAAGGTGATTGGAGGAAGGTGATGTCAGAGGTAGGTTCTTTACACAGAGAGGGGTGGGTGTGGGGAATGCACTGCCAGCAGAGGTGGTGGAGTCAGAGTCATTAGGGACATTTAAGCAACTCTTAGACAGGCACATGGACAGCGGTAAATTGATTGAGTGTAGGTCCGGTTGATCTTAGATTAGGATAAATGGTCGGCACAACATCGTGGGCCGAAGGGGCTGTACTGTGCTTTACTGTTCTATGTAATATTCATGTTTCTGTGTCAAAATTCAACTCCTGACCTGTTTTACAGATGGTGGAAAGGTTTTGAAGGTCATGGGGGTGAGTTACACACCACAGAATTCCCAGCCTTGTAATTCCTGCTCTTGGAAGCCAGTTTGATGTAAAAGGTAACCTTGCCATAGTCCCAGATGACCATAGGCTGCTTCCCCTTTGAGGGACGAAGAGCTGGCTGGTGGTGCCTTAAACTGAGGGTCACCATACCTCAGGTGAGGGACAAGGTTGAGTTTCATGAATAACCTCAGCCAGTACCGGAATTGAACTGCACTATTAGCCTTGGTCTGCATCACAAACCAGCTGTCCAGCCAACTGAGCTCCATGTCGATGGTCAATGGTAATCCCGAGAATATTGTAGGGGGATTTGACAATGTCGATGCCATTGAATATCAAGGGGAGATGACAGAATTGGAATGATATTTCCTCTGTGGAATGTTATTTATTTCTATCTGGTTCTGTCCTCTCCCTGCAGGATCCACCTTTCTCTGTTCCTTCACTGCCACTGGGTCAAAGTTGTGGAAATCCCACTGAAGCAGCACTGTGCTCACCACCATCATCTCAAGGGCAGTTAGGGATGGGGAATAAATACTGCCCAAGCCAGTGACGCCACATCCTGTAAATTAATACAATTTAAAATTTAGAGAGGATGATGATCGAAGTTGCATTATTACTATTTACGTTTAAGAAAAATTCAGTTTATTGCTCTGCATTTGCAAATATTGATAGATTGCAAAGATTTATGAATGGAACAGCAATAATCTGACCCAGTACCAGCTCATTGTGTGGTGTAACAACAATTACAATTTTACATTTACTGTGCGAGGCTTTGATTGGCATTGAGATTTAATTATCTTTCTGTGTGGAATGTTATTTATCTCCATCTGATTCTGTCCTTTTCCCTGCAGGATCCACCTATCTGTTCCCCCGAAGATCAGGAGATGTCACCATTCTGCAATGTACCGGTGCTGGGTCTGTAAATGCCTTGTGCACAATGAGTGATTTCAGTCCTGAAACGGCAACTAAGGAAGCATGTGCGAAAGACAAAAGTGAAGAGAGTGATTGTGAAAATATCAGTCATCAGGAAGATAATTGGAAAAAGAATCTGCAGTGTCAGAAATGCAAATTAAATGGAGATGAGGCATTCGCTGTGAAGCCAAATCACTCAATGGTATTTACCTGCACCGTTCAAAATTCCACAGGAGGATCATCAAAATGTCCTTCCTGGATCAACCTGACAGGGGAGGGATGTGAAAACTACGACCTGTTCCTGGTGATAAAGCTGAACGGTATGTGCACAGGAGAGATGAGGGGAATTATTCCAGGGCTCATTGGAGAGATTTAATCTGAGATGAATGTGAGGCAAAACTAACACAGATTTCAAAGAGGATGGCCGGGATTTGCTGCCTGTTTTTGCCAGGCAGGAATGGCAGTGGGAGCGGAGAATCCATCGGGATTTTCCAAACGGCTTTTACGCCATCGGGATTTCCCGTTCCAACACGGGAATGTGAAAACTATGGGCGGGATTCTCTCAGCCTGCGCCGGTTCGGACAATCGCCACCATTGCTGCCGGCGTGGGCAGCGCGCCGCCGGTCGGGGGCTGCTCTACGCGCCACCCCTCCCCCCTCAGCAATTCTCTGCCGGGGATGGGCCGAGTGGCCGCCAAGAAAGCCCGAGTCCCGCCGGCGTCGTTCACATGTGGTCTTACCCAGCGGGACCTCAGCGTCCATCCTGTGGGGACGGCCTGGTTAGGGGGGGGAGACGGGATCCGATCCCGGGGCGGGGGCGGGGGGGAGACGGGATCCGATCCCGGGGCGGGGGGGGGGAGACGGGATCCGATCCCGGGGCGGGGGCGGGGGGGGGAGACGGGATCCGATCCCGGGGCGGGGGAGGGAGACGGGATCCGATCCCGGGGCGGGGGCGGGGGGGGAGACGGGATCCGATCCCGGGGCGGGGGCGGGGGGGGGAGACGGGATCCGATCCCAGGGCGGGGACGGGGGGGGGGGAGATGGGATCCGATCCCAGGGCAGGGGGGGTGCTCCACCGTGGCCTGGACCGCGATGGGGGCCTACCGATCGGCGGGCCGGCGTCTCCTGGTGGGGAGCCTCCTTTACTCTGCGCCGGCCCCTTTAGCTCTCCGCCATGTAGCGTCAGGCCCGACATGGAGAAGGAAGCCAGTGCGCATGCGCGAGTTCGCGCCAGCCACAGCCCGTTTGATGCCGGTATCGGCAGCTGGAGCTGTCAGAGTCGCTCCAGTGCCGTGCTGACCCCCTGTAGGGCAGAGAATCGCTACACTTAGCGGTCCGTTGGCACAGTCGTAACACTCTCCGGTTTTTACGACGGCGTGAACACTCTGCCGTCAGAATGGAGAATCCCGCCCTATGAATTGTTGTTTGTGATGAATCTGAGCGGTATGAGAACTGGGGCAATATTGGAGACTGGGATGGGGAATGTGTCACTCAGGCATCAGTGAGAATAAAATTCCCATGTGGCTGGGTAAAGGGAAAAGATGTTGGAATCTTCCATCCTTGTCCCTGTCCATTAGGGCCAGGCCCTGTGTTTGTGTGTTTGGTCTTTTGTCGCTTTTCCTGCCTTCTGCCTCCTTGCTCTCAGTCTCTCTGAGGATTTGCTGATATACCAGCTGGTCTGCAGTAGGAAATATATCATCAAACTGTGGACTAAATAATCAGTTACAAATATTTTTCTCAATGTTGTTTCTAGATTCAAATGAAGTACCACGTTGGAGATTATTCGAGTAACAATTATTCTTTTCAATGTTGTTTCTAGATTCAGATGAAGTAATTTCTACTGATGAAAACCCCTCGTTGCTGTCAGTGTCAGAGGGAGTGAATGTGACTTTACCCTGCCTGTTTGAGAATAAACTATTCCAGCTCTTCACTCTGTTTTGGATCACATCTGGAAAAATTGACCAGTGTCTGCACTCTGTTCATATTGAGGATTATAAAGCACATTCTAACATACAATGCTGTGTGGATAGAAAGTTGTCACAAAGAATATCTACCCAAAGCTCACACAGTCCAACAAATGCAAACCAGGCTCACAACCTTACTATTCACTCAGTCACGGAGATGGACACTGGGAGGTATCTCTGTGTTGTACACACTCAGGTCAAAGGGAGACCCTGTCTGGAAGATTGCAGCAAACATCTCCCTCACTGTGACAGAAAATACAGAATCTCCGGAGACTCACACCTCAACATCAGTGAGCAGCAGTGTAACTCCTATCGATAGGACGAGTAAGTAAGACAATCGCAATATGAATCATTTAATGTCAATAATTCCAACGGAGGGTATCTGGATCTGTTTGTACAGTTTGTACCTGTTGTAAGTTTGTTCATTTTCCTTCCTCAGCAGTTACTGCTGCATTGTCAGTTAGGTAGAATCACAACGCCCCTACAGTGCAGAAGGAGGCCATTCAGCCCATCGAATCTGCACAGATCGTCCGTCGGAACACCCTATACAAATTCACACCCCTTCCACCCCACCTTATCCCTGTAACCCACACCTAACCTGCACATCCCTGGGTATTAGGGGCTGGTTTAGCACAGGGCTAATAGCTGGCTTTTAAAGCAGACCCAGGCAGGCAAGCAGCGCGGCTTCAATTCCCGTACCAGCCTCCCCAAACAGGCGCCGGAATGTGGCGACTAGGGGCTTGTCACTGTAACTTCATTTGAAGCCTACTCGTGACAATAAGCGATTTTCATTTCACGAAGGGGCAATTTAGCACGGCCAATCCACCTAACCCTGCACATCTTTGGACTGTGGGAGGAAACCGGAGCACCCGGAGGAAACCCACGCAGACCCGGGGAGAACGTGCAGACTCCACACAGACAGTGACCCAAGGCCAGAATTGAACTCGGGTCCCTGGTGTTGTGAGGCAGCAGTGCTAACCACTGTGCCACCGTGCTGCCAAGTAGTTAGTGTAATGAGCCCTCTGTATAATACAGGAATGCACAGCCTGAATTTAATATTGCTTCTCCATTGTAGGTCCTGACAGCAGTTGCAGTAATCTGCGCATGTGTATCCTGGTCCTGTATGTGGTTGCACTAATTTGCATTGATGGAGTAATTTGCATTATCAGAAGGATACGGCAACCTCCCAGAGGTAAGCAAGAGTTTTAGGCTGGGATTTCCATCCCGGGATGCCCGGAATGTGTTCCCGATGGGACGGAGAGTCGGGCGCAGGGGAAAATCGGGATCGGAGCCAGTCGCTGACCCAAACGCAATGCTCCGGCCTCCTGCTGGCAGTGCGAACGAGACCACGATGACTAATTTCCATCCTGGTGCCCTAAGCTCCGGCCTCCCATGATTCTCCTGTCCCTGCGGCCGGGAATGACGTGGGTACGGATCACTTGTCGTTTTTTGCCAGCACAGTCCTGATGTGGTGAACCTCAGTGGGCCAAGGGGGCAACGGTTCCCCCTTGGCCCATCGTAAAGCCACCATGCCAGGGCAACGCTGGTCAAGACCATCCAAGCACATTCATGGGCCACACCGCCCCCCCCTAAAATGCACTGTCTGCCCATGCCTCCTCTACCAGCCACCTCCCCGTGCCCACCCCCCCATTAGGATCATGGCTGATCATCGTACTCAATAGCCTAATCCCACTTTCCCCCATATCATTTGATCTCCTTCACCCTAAGTGCTATATCTAACTGCTTCTTGAAAACATGCAATGCTTTGGCCTCAGCTATTTCCTTTAGGAACACATTCCACAGGCCGACCACTGTCTAGGGCGAAGAGATTTCTCATCATCTCTGTCCTAAATGGTCTAACCCGTATCCTCAGACTGTGACCCCTAGTTCTGGGCACCCCCCACCCTCAGGAACACCCTTCCTGCATCTACCCTGTCCAACCTTAGAATTTTATAGGTTTCTATCATTCTTCTGAATCCCAGTGAATACAATCCTAACTGACTCAATCTATCCGCACATGTCAGTCCTGCCATCCCAGGAATCAGTCTGGTAAACATTCGCTGCTCTCCCTCCAGAGCAAGAACATCCTTCCTCAGATACGGAGACCAAAACTGCGCACAGTACTCCAGGCGTGACCTCACCAAGGCACTGTATAATTGCAGCAAGACATCCCTGTTCCTGCACTCAAACCCTTTCACAATGAAGGCCTTTACCTTCTTTACCACCTGCTGTACCTGCTTACTTACCTTCAGCGACTGGTGTACGAGGACACCCAGGTCTTGTTGCACGTTCCCCTCTCCTAATTTATGACCATTCTGATAATAGTCTACCTTCTTGTTTTAGTTACCAAAGTGGATAACCTTTCATTTCTCTAAATTATGCTGCATCAGCCACTCATTTGCCCACTCACTCAACCTGTCCAAATCACACTGAAGGATCTCTGCGTCCTCCTCACAGCTCACCCTCCCACACAACGTGGTGTCATCTGAAAATCCTCATCTAAATCATTAATATAGAACATAACAGCACAGAACAGGCCCTTCGGCCCTCGATGTTGTGCCGAGCAATTATCACCCTACTCAAACCCACGTATCCACCCTATACCCGTAACCCAACAACCCCCCCCCCTTAACCTTACCTTTTAGGACACTACGGGCAATTTAGCATGGCCAATCCACCTAACCCACACATCTTTGGACTGTGGGAGGAAACCGGAGCACCCGGAGGAAACCCACGCACACACGGGGGGGACGTGCAGATTCCGCACAGACAGTGACCCAGCCGGGAACCGAACCTGGGACCCTGGAGCTGTGAAGCATTTATGCTAACCACCATGCTACCGAGCACAATCCCTGCGGTAGGCCACTAGTCACTGCCTGCCAATTTGAAAAAGATCCGTTAATTCCTACTTTTTGTTTCCTGTCTGCCAACCATCTCAATACACTGCGCCTAATCCCGTGTGCTTTAATTTTACACACTAATCTCTTATGCGAGACTTTGTCAAAAGCCTTCAGCAAGTCCAAATAAACCACATCCACTGGCTCCCCCTCATCAACTCATCAACAACAAGAAAATAAAAATTTATTGCCATGAAAATATTGAATTATGATATAAGACTCCTTTACTCTCCCCTCCCAATTATACAAAGGTATTAGGATTTTAAAAATATTTTTGTTCAACATTTTTACACAGCAGGATTTGGCTGGGCAAGGGACTTCGCTATCGAGCCACCCACTGAAGGTGGCAGCCCAATAGCGGGATCATCGCATCCCGCTTTATGACCCCAAGCTTATTGTAAAACTGGTGCAATTTAACTCCGGCGCAGAACATCGGTCCAGATTCCCCGATTCTGAGGCTAAGTGCGGAGGATCCATGGCGTTTCATGTGAAAAATCGGCGGCCTCCGCGAAATAAACGGTGGGAGAATTACCGGATCCATGACCGTGCATGCGCACGGCGACGACCTGCAGCGGTACAACATGACGGTGACCATGCACGGACCTGGGCCGGAATTCTCCGGTATCCGGCGGGAGGGCCGTACCAGCACCAAGGAGAACCACTCCGGCATCAGGCCGCCCGGAAGGTGCGGAATCCGCCACACCTTCGGGGGCTAGGCCAGCGCTGGAGAGATTGGCGCCGTGCCAACCGGCGGCGAATAGCCTCCGTCGGCTGGCGCGAGTTGGTGGATGCGCAGGAGCGCCAGCGTGTTCCCAGAACTGCTGCTGTGATCCCAGTGCATGCGCAGCGGGGTTTCTTCTCCGCGCCGGCCATGGGGGAGCTTTAAAGTGGCCGGCGCGGAGGGAGAGAGTGCCCCCACAGCACAGGCCTGCCCGCAGATCGGTAGGCCCCGATCGAGAGCCAGGCCACCGTGGGGTCCTCTCCGGGGCCGGATCCCGCCGCGCCCCCCCCGAGGACTCCGCAGGCAGCCCAAAGAGCCAGGTCCCGCCGGTAAGAATCTTGTGTAATTTACGGCGGCAGGACTGGCCGAAAACGGGCGGCACCACCGCCCATCACGGAGCTGAGAATCGCCGTTGGGGGGTGGGGGGGGGCGCTGCCAATGGCCCCCGACCTGCGCGGAGCAATCCTCGCCCCCACCTAAAAAACAGCGCCGGAGAAGTCATCAGCCGGCGTCTGAGCAGGATTCACCTTTTGATCTTGCTTTCCAGTAACAGATCCTCGTTACATCCCCACAACAGACATTAGACTAACGGGTCTTTTATTTCCTTGTTTCTCTATCCCACCTTTCTGAGACAATGGGATAACAATGGCAGCGTTCCAATCCAAGGGATAATTCCTGAATCAAGAGAATTTTGGAAGGATTTGAGTAAAAATACTAAATCGCACTTCCAGTTGTCCAGCCCTGTTTGGATGTTATGTTACTAAATGTTTCACCTGTTTTATTTTCTGTATTCTCAGTGATGGAGGCAAATGTGAAATTCAGGAAGTAAAATGTAAGTACTTCCAATGTTTCAGTATAATCCTCTGTATCTAAGGATATTTTATCTCATGTGCCGGGACCGTCCCGTTTTATTATTGTTCCCCGGCCAGAATTGGAACACATTAAATGTGATTCCTTGTCTTCGATCTAGGCAGAGGTCAGATGGACCATGAACACGAGGGATGCGACCGACCTCCTCAATATCCAAAGTGTTTTCACAGGTCGCAACATCCGCTTGAAGAGCAGATAAATCTTTTCAACCATCCCACAAGCGATATTAAACCACTAGTGGCAGCTCCTGCGCTTTCTCAGATTCTTCTGAAGTTTATGAAGATCAATTTCTTCCCTCTCGCCATCATAAAGAAAACAATGTATCGCTTGCTCATGATGCACAAAACGCAGCTCGCGCAATGGCAAGTCATTCAATAAAAGTTGTTTTAAAATAATAGAGAAATGATGAGCTTGGCGTAAATTTTATCCCAATCGAATTGATTCAATGAATTGATCCCAGTGAGGTCATGACGCGGGGCTCAAGGTCAAAGGTGCCATTGTATCCACTAGTTACTGGGCAGGATTCTCCGGTTACCCAGCCGTGTGTTTCTCGACAGTGCGCCCGCTCGGTGGCGGCGAGATTCTATACTCTCGCCACTTGCCAGCGGGATTTACCATTGAAGCCACCCCACGCCACCGGGAAACATGCCGGTGGGAAAGGTGACTCTCAACTGCCAGAGAATTCCGGCCACTGTTTGCCAATCTGAAAATGTCCCACTTATCCCGTCTCTTAGTTTCCAATTAGTTAACCAATTCTTTATATAGTTTACCAATCCCTTATATAGTAAACCAATCCCTTATATAGTTAACCAATCCTTTATACAGTTAACCAATCCTTTATATAGTTAACCAATCCTTTATATAGTTAACCAATCCTTTATACTGTTAACCAATCCTTTATATAGTTAACCAATCCTTTATATAGTTAACCAATCCCTTATATAGTTAACCAATCCCTTATCTATTTTAATGTTAAATTATTTGACAGAGCCAGAATAAAAATATTTTTTTTAAAAATAAAATTATTTGACTGAGAATATACAGATGTAGAACAGGGAAAGGTCATTTGGTCATTTAGGAGTCAAATCAAGAAGTATTCAGTTACCACCAAGGATAGTAGAAATCTGGAACTCTGTCTGCCAAAAGGCTGTGGATATTGGGGGATATTTGGAGCTTTTAAGGCACAGACTGATAACATTTTGCCAGTTAACGGTTCCAAGGACTATGGAGCAAAGGCACATACATAGCGTTAAGATTTGCCACGGTCTCATTAAGGAATGAACAACCTCTTCCTGTGCTCTGTGGTCCTGTTTTGCACATCGCCATTGGAAGAGAACACAATCAGGTTCTCGGGCTGTGACGATCTCAAGGCCACACATTGTGCAGCCATTTCTAGTCCCTCTCACACATGAAGAGCTCGAGCCTCAAAAGGAGAGAGAAATAAACTGAGGCAAAGATGCAAATAAGATCTGTTACGACCCTCTGGACCAGTGCGTGGTCAATTCAGGCCCCACAGGCCCCGGAGCCCCAACACAAGTTAATTAACCAATCATTTGTATAAAGTGTCTGAGATCTTTGACCCTTGACTCCACTGACTTACAGGCACCAGATTTGTAAGTAAAACACAATAACTGTTTATTTCTAACAAGAGAGATAAGACATGCAATACTTATATAATAGAATAACGTCCAGCTAATCTACTGCTCCCCCCTTTTAACATTCCACCCTCTACCCAAACACACACAGGACAGACACACTGGGAAAGGGAAATGATTGGGATTTAAATGGAAGAAAGACAGATGAGTGTCCGAGTTGCTGACATTGAAATCGTTGTAGCCAGCTTTCCTCCCCGGACGCGGGTGTTGCATCCACCAGTTGGATTGCGAACAAAGTTCTTCCGACTGTAACATTCAGGCAGGACTCTCAGGCGGCAGGATCCCCTCTGGGGAGTCACTTTAACTTGTATTAACCCGTGCCTTCACTCGGAAGATCCACCTCAGGTCCGTTTAATTCTGACTTGCTTCCACCTCCGCCAGATTAGCTATCAGCATCACTGAGAAAGGATTAGAGTTCTCCACCTGAGAGTTTAAAAAGGGTTTTTAACAAGCTCATCCTGCCTGCACCTGGTGCTCGACTGGATTTCCCAGCAGGTTAAATTGTCTGTGCACTGAGAAAGGCCGTCTCTTCAGGTCTTCAGAGCTGTGGCCCTCTCGCTTTGTGATCAAAATGAAAACTGAAAGCAAGCGCACACTCTCAAAGTGAGGAACATTCTGGAACAATCAGCACCGAGTGTCAGTTGAGACCCGGAAAAATAAAGTAGTCCATTGGCTGACAACCAAGTCCATCAAGAGGTGCCATTACTAATGTCAAACCAATAACTGAGCCTGCTGGAGGATTCATTCTTTTTATTTAAGAGGGAAGTACATCTTAATGGCAAAGGCTCCAATAATTGTCCTGCTACAAAAATCATAAAAGCCAAAAAGAACAGAAATTATGAAGGAAAACAAAGGACAGACAAGGATTTCTAACAGGTTCCTTAAAAATCAATGTAAATGTAGGTACTTCAGAAGAGAGGGAAGTGAATGGTACCGAATCTCCCACGGTGTCTGAAGTTCCAAGTGTTTCCTGTTTCATTTGAGATGCTGGTCAGAGGTGTTAAGCTACAACGGCAATCCTGCCAATAAGACTAGAAAGCAAATCTCGACTTCATCAAATCCAGGCTTATTCAGTGCAGTGATCATTTCTCCAATTTTAATTTTGCCAATGTTTGGTTTGCTCGAACAATTTCTTCAATCTTGGCATCGGTCACTTTAGAGCTTATTTCAAAAACATCAGAAGTGGAGTCCGGTCTTGTTTGTATCGTTCACCAATTCAGCTTCCCAATTAAACTTTTGAGTTCCTCTTTTACCATCTCAGAAGCTGCCGTATCCTTTTGTGAGCAATCCCCCCTCCAGCCGCAACCCCCCCCCCCGCTATGGGGGTTAATACTCTCCAAGTGAGGCTGCTGATGTAGAGTGACATGTGAACCTTTTTTTTTAAGAAACATTTTATTGAGGTACTTTTTGGTATTATAACAACACGATAAACAATGTACATGAATCTATAAACATTGTGCCAAAGCCGTCTCCCTCCTTACAGGTCCCACCTTTATTAACCCCCTACTCTAAGCTAAACTAACCCCCCCCCCCCCCCCCCCCACCCTTCTGCTGACGATTAATTTTCCGCAAAGAAGTTGACGAACGGCTGACACCTCCGGGTGAACCCTAACATTGACCCTCTCAAGGCGACCTAGATTTTCTCCAGACAGAGAAAGCTAGCCATGTCAGATAGCCAGGTCTCCGACTTCGGGGGCTTTGAGTCCCTCCAATCTAATAGTATCTGTCTCCGGGCTACCAGGAAAGTAAAGGCCAGAACGTCTGCCTCTTTCTCCTCCTGGATTCCCGGATTTTTCGTCGCCCCGAAAATCGCCACCTCTGGACTCAGTGCCACCCTTGTTTTTAACACCGTGGACATGACATCCGCAAACCCCTGCCAAAATCCCCTAAACTTTGGACGTGCCCAGAACATGTGGACACGGATCGCTGGTCCTCCTGCACATTTTGCACATCTGTCCTCCACCCCAAAGAATCTGCTCATCCGGGTCACTGTCATGTGAACCCGATGAATGACCTTGAATTGTATCAGGCTGAGTCTGGCACATGTTGTGGACGTGTTGACTCGACTCAACGCATCCGTCCATAGACCATCCTCTATCTCTCCTCCCAGCTCCTCCTCCCACTTGTGCTTCAGATCCTTGGTCTGCGTCTCCTCTGACCCCATAAGTTCCTTGTAAATGTCCGAGACGTTCCCTGCTCCTACCCACACTCTGGAAACTACCCTGTCCTGAATCCCCCTTAGCGGTAGGAGCGGGAAGGTTGACACCTGTTTACGTAGGAAGTCCCACACCTGCAGATACCCAAATTCATTTCCCCTCACCAACCCAAACTTTTCCTCCAGCACCCTCATACTCAGCTCCCCTCTATAAACATGCCCCCATCCTCTCAATCCCTGCTCTCCGCCATATCCGGAACACCCCATCCATACTTCCCGGGGCAAACCGGTGATTATTACAGATTGGGGACCAGACCGATGCTCCCTCTGCTCCCACATGTTTCCTCCATTGCCCCCAGACTCTCAGGGCCGCCACCACCACGGGGCTGGTGGAGTACCGTGCCAGCGGGAATGGAAGAGGCGCAGTTACCAACGCCCCCAGACTGGTGCCCTTGCATGAAGCCATCTCCATACGCTCCCATGCCAACCCCTCCCCCACCACCTACTTCCTGATCATGGCTATATTCGCCGCCCAGTAATAGTTACTAAAATTTGGCAGCGCCAGCCCGCCCTCTCCCCGACTCCGCTCAAGCATTACCTTCCTTACCCACGGGGTCTTGCCCGCCCAAACAAAGCCAGTGATCACTTTGTTGACCCGTTTAAAAAAGGACCGCGGAATAAAGATGGGGAGACATTGAAACACAAACAGGAATCTCGGGAGGATCGTCATCTTCACCGTCTGCACCCTCCCAGCCAGAGACAACGGCAGCGCGTCCCATCTCCGAAAATCATCCTTCATTTGGTCTACTAGTCGGGCCAGATTCAATTTATGCAGCCGGTCCCACTCCCGCGCCACTTGAATGCCGAGGTACCTAAAGCTTCCCCCTACTAATCTAAACGGCAGCTCCCCCAATCGCCTCTCCTGTCCCCTCGCCTGGACCGCAAACATCTCACTTTTCCCCATATTTAGCTTATACCCCGAAAACCGGCCAAATTCCCCTAGAATCCTCATGATTTCTTCCATCCCCTCTATTGGGTCCGATACATACAGAAGCAGGTCATCTGCATAGAGCGAGACTCTGTGCTCCATCACCCCCCCCACCCCCCCTCCCCCCGGACCAGTCCCGTTGAGGCCCTCAGAGAAATTGCCAGCGGCTCTATAGCCAGCGCAAACAACAGTGGGGAGAGGGGGCATCCCTGTCTCATCCCCAGGGTGCAGTCTAAAATAGTCCAATGTTGTCCTATTCATCCGTACACTTGCCACAGGAGCCTGATACAGAAACCTGACCCAGCCAACGATGCCCCACCCAAATTCGAACCGTCCCAGTACCTCCCACAGATAATCCCACTCTACCCAATCAAAAGCCTTTTCTGCATCCGTTGCGATCACTACCTCCACCTCCCTACCTCCCGGGGGCATCATGATCACATTTAACAACCTTCTTACATTGGCTACCAACTGCCTACCCTTAACAAACCTGTCTGGTCCTCCCCAATAACGTCCGGATCACAATCCTCAATCCTGGAGGACAAAATCTTGGCCAGCAGTTTGGCGTCCACATTCAACAAGGATATCGGCCTGTAGGACCCACACAGCTCTGGGTTCTTGTCCCGCTTCAGAATCAGCGGAATCGTGGCCTGTGACATCGTCGGGGGCAGCACCCCTCTTCCCCTCGCCTCATTGAACATCCTCATCAACACCGGTCCCAATATCCCAGAGAGCTTTTTATAGAACTCCCGCGTCAGCAGATCATTCCCCCCCCCCGCCCCCCTCCCTCCCAGTAACAACACTTTGTAACCCAACCCTTTTGAAAAACCGAACATATGCACACCCCCCATTGCGCTTCCATGAGCTAGCCCGCCCAGCTAGCTTGGTGATGTGAACCATTTCTAACTCAATGTGTTTGAATACACCAGAGGCCTGACTTCCAGTCTCGTATTGTTTTCCAAGCCCGTTAATAACATTTTTGTCAAATTTGCTACTACCACCCCACAAAAAACATCGACATGAATCATGAAGATGTCCGAAGGTTTCCCTCCCCGGGGGCCAATAAAACATCGCACTTTGAGAATTTGCAATCAGTTTAGGCAGCATTTTAAACTGGGCTCCATGTTCCCGCTGGCTCCGATTTACAGGAACCATAGGTTTGTGCTGTCTGGCTCGGATTCATTGTTCAGGGCCTGGGAGTGGGCGGGGTTGAAGAGGTTCAGGTATTTGTTTGTTGAAGGTAGGTTTGCCGCTTTGGATGAGTTTTACGAGTAGTTCCAGCTCCCGAGAGCGAACGTATTCAGGTACCTGCAGGTTTTCGGCTTTCAATGTAAGGGAGTTCCTTCATTACCCCTGGCACCATTGCCTTTGCTGATCAACAGGGTCCTGTCCTTGGCTGAGTTTGGGGAGGGTAAGATTTTGGACAGTTGCGGGCAGATGTTGACGATGGAGCAGGCTGCGTTGGAAGAAAAGGGCAAATGAAAGGATGAACTGGCTTTCTCTTCACAGGGTCAACTTCACCTCATGGGCGGGGTTAAGCTGGATCCAGTTCAAGATGGCGCTCAGGGCATACCTAACCAGGGCGCGTGTGAGTGGGTTCTGCACAGGGGTGGAGGATAGGTGTGAAAGCTGCTTTAGCGGGCTGGTGAATCATGCTCACCTGTTTTGGTCCTGCCCCAAGCTTGTAAGTTTCTGGGTCTCGTATTTTGACACTATGCCAGGGATTTGGGGTATTCAGCTGGAGCCGTGCCTGATGGTGGCCACTTTTGGAGTATGGGACTCTCCGGAGCTACGGACGGTGACAAAGGCTGATGTCCTAGCCTTTGTCTCGTTAATAACTCAGAGGGAATTCTGCTTCAGGGGAAAGTTCCCGGTGTCGTCTCGTCCCTCAGTCTGGCTCGAAACAGCTGTTAGAGGATGGGCTTTGTCTTTTTGTGTTTAGATTATGCTTTCTTTATGGATGACTGAGTAGGGGAGGGGGTGGACAGGGGTTCGGGAGGGGGGGGGGGTGCAGTTTGAATTGGGGTTTGCTGTATTGTTGTTACTTTGTTAGAACAAAAAACATTTCTAAATAAAAATATTTTTAAAAAAAAGATAGACACCACCACCCCATAAGAGAGACGCCCACTGGAAACCCCCCAATAAATACTGTTGACCATAAATCAGATAAAAATACTTTGCGCCAGACTCCTTGTGAGCAGCTGTGTTCAAACAGGGGTCAAAGGTTATAATTGTGGCCCTGTTAAATTGTATCTCCGTCAAATAGAGATCATGGGGTTGGTAGAGGAGGAAAGTAAAATCAGTAGATTTAGCCTCATTACATTCGCATTATCCAACGCTAGATCTCATCTGCACCTAATCTGGAACAATGGTTATCATTTACAATATGAGCATCAGGCAAGGACAAAAGTGAGTTCAATCCAAATGCACTCAGTGCTAAAGTCTCTTGTATAAATATTGACAGGAAGCGTTTGATGATTGCAAAGTTGAAACTGATAGCTAGCGGAGTAGCAAATAGAAAAGCCGTTGGTTATTTATGTTAATGTTGATCTTTTGCGGTTCAACCAATTAGTTGAAATGAAACAAACTAAGGGGCAAACTAAAAGGGGCCTCTCCTGATTGGCGCACTGCCCAAACAAGAAACAAAGATCAACAGAAACTTAAAATTATCAAATTAAAAAGTGATTAAAATGGTTAGTAAAGCACACCAACCCTTGTGGTGCCAACGGAAGGTTGTGTTTGTGCTGCAGTAGAATACATGCCTTAAGTTGGTAATTAAACACTGCTGTCCCCAATGGGGGGGGGGGGGGAAGGACTGGTGAATCAATGTAAGAGAATAGAAATCAGTTCACTCTGGGAGGAACTGGGAGAGTCTGACTTTACTCTGCTGTCGTGGAAACAGCTCTCTTTGCAGGTACAGGCTAGTTTCAGTTTCATTCTGCCTCAACATACAATTATTGGGATGAACAATTCAGTGTGTATCGAGGTGAGATTGAACCAAATCCATATGTGGATTCAGTCTCTGAGTTCTTTAACCGGTTAATGATTTGTCCTATTTATATTGTGTGATAGAACATAGAACATAGAACAGTACAGCACAGATCAGGCCCTTCGGCCCTCGATGTTGTGCCGAGCAATGATCACCCTACTCAAACCCACGTAACCCATATACCCGTAACCCAACAATCCCCCCATTAACCTTACACTACGGGCAATTTAGCATGGCCAATCCACCTAACCCGCACATCTTTGGACTGTGGGAGGAAACTGGAGCACCCGGAGGAAACCCACGCACACACGGGGAGGACGTGCAGACTCCACACAGACAGTGACCCAGCCGGGAATTGAGCCTGGGACCCTGGAGCTGTGAAGCATTGATGCTAACCACCATGCTACCGTGAGGCCCTCACATGATTTGTGTAGATGTACGGTTCAAATATTGTTTGCTTGACACCATGGAGCCAAAACACAGGGAAGGCGATGTTCAGGCAGAGAGGGAATGGGGGACACAGACGGATTGAGTTGGAGATGTGCTCGTTGCTTGTGTAGAATTGAGAACAGTGGAATGTCCTGGGAAGGTGGATGTTATTTTTCTAAATATTTGGGGGGAATATTGTGCGACTTTGTAAAAGAAAGCTGATGTGTAACTGTGTGAATGACCTAATTGAGCTGGAGAAATATTATTAGAGACAGGATATCATAGAATTTACCGTGCAGAAGGAGGCCATTCAGCCCTTCGAGTCTGCACCAGCTCTTGGAAAGAGCACCCTACCCAAGGTCAACAACTCCACCCTATCCCCATAACCCAGTAACCCCACCCAACACTAAGGGCAATTTTGGACACTAAGGGCAACTTATCATGGCCAATCCACCTAACCTGCACATCTTTGAACTGTGGGAGGAAACCGGAGCACCCGGAGGAAACCCACGCACACACGGGGAGGATGTGCAGACTCCGCACAGACAGTGACCCAGCCGGGAATCGAACCTGGGACCCTGGAGCTGTGAAGCGATTGTTTCTATTATATTGTTACATTGGTGATGAGATATTATGGTTGGCCAGAGGCACTAGTTGGCGGCAGGTTTGCCAATGACGCTCCCCCGACATCAGTTTTGCAGCGGTGAAGGGTGCGGTCAATGGGAAACCCTGTTGACAATGCTGGGACCAAAATATTCCACTGCTGGCCAAAGGTGGGGGGGGGGGGGGAGGGGGGGGGGGGGGAGGTTGCTTGCCAAATGCCGCCATGGATCTAACCTTTGCATTTCTAGATAAGTGGATATCAAAGGGAAATCAGAGGAGACAAGAAACATTTAGTATTTTACAGGGGTTTCCATGGGTAACTAGAGAAGGGAATATTGCAGGTTACCGACCTGAAAGCAAAGACAAAATAGAAACATGAAAGATTTGATATTTGGAAAGAGGTGTGACAACAATGGAAGAAGTGTCTCCGAAGGGGAGTCATACGGACTCGAAACATTAACTCTGTTTCGCTTTCCACAAACACTGCCAGACCAGCTGAGCCCAGCATTCTTCTGCTTTTATTTCAGATTTCCAGCATCTGTAATATTTTGCTTTTATTATATGAAAGCAATGGAATGTGAGATGAAAGGTGGCGGGGTGGTGGGGAGGGATTGACTGGGTCAGGAAGATCACCTAAAAACAGCTCTGGACTGAGAGTAGGTGCAGTTTGAAGCAGCCATCCATACAAGCCAATGCACAGCAGAGTGGAAGTGAGTTTGAGGGGTGGGGTGGTAGACCTGATTAAAGCAACAGCAGTTTTGCCTTGGCTATTATTACTGGATTTTTATAGGTAAACATCTATAAGGGAATGATGCCTGGAAAGTGTTTACTTGTGGGTCTGGCCAAGTACAAATTCTAATGGTGTAACTGTAATCTTGTGCATTTAAGTTTTCTTTTCTTCTTGTTACTAAATCTTTTACATTTTTTAAATCCTAAAAGTAATACTGGACTTCTTGCTGCTGAGATCAGTATCAAGTCATTATCAGGACCATTGTTATTTTCAGAAAAAAAATGTTATGACTCATAGGCCAAGTTTCCCTCTGGGATTTGGTTTGCTCAGCTATTAACATCTGATGTGGTCATATCAGTCCTGCTGTGGTATTGCACATTACTCAACAGTAATTTCTATTTTTCTTTGGGTGGGAGACTGGAACAAATTAACCTCGGATTTGTTAACTATTTGTCAAATTTACTAGAATTTTCTTTTGATACAAGCTTCCGCAAATAAAAAGTGGAAGTGGAACTGGTACAAGAACTGAACTTTCTCTGAAGCAGTTTTGCTAAAAACAGAATTATCTGAAAGGGGAACAGCTCTCTATTTCGTTTTCATTTTTTACAGGATGCGGCTAGGCCGGCATTTGTTGCCCATCCTAAGACGGTGGTGGTGAGCTGACGTCTTGAACTACTGCAGTCTCTGAGATGTAGGTACACCCATCATTCTGTTAGGGAGCGAGTTCCAGGATTTTGACCCAGCGACAGTGAAGAAACGGCGATAAGTCAGGGTGATGTGTAGCTTCGAGGGGAACTGCAGGAGGTGGTGTTCCCGTGTATCTGCTGCCCTTGTCTTTCTAGGTTGAAGAGGCTGCAGATTTGGACGGTGCTGTCTCAGAAGCCTTGGTGAGTTCCTGCAGTGCATCTTGTAGATGGTACACACGGCTGCCACTGAAAATGAAATGAAATGAAATGAAAATCGCTTATTGTCACGAGTAGGCTTCAATGAAGTTACTGTGAAAAGCCCCTAGTCGCCACATTCCGGCGCCTGTCCAGGGAGGCTGGTACGGGAATCGAACCCACGCTGCTGGCCTGCTTTAAAAGCCAACGATTTAGCCCAGTGAGCTAAACCAGTGTATCAATGATGGCGGGAGTGAATGTTTAACCTGGTGGATGGGGTGCCAATCAAGCGGGCTGCTTTGTCCTGGATAGTGTTGAGCTTCTGAAGTGTTGGCAAGTGGAATTGATGTTGGTGTTGCTCCGCATCACGAACCAGCTGTCCAGCCAGCTGAGCTAACTGACCCTCATAACTGACAATTATTTGATGCTAAAGTAACTGAGTAACTGACTATAACTCCACTACTGATAGCACTCAAAATATCAATGCATTTTATTCAGTATATTTTCATTGAGTTTTCAGTCTGTAGAACAATGAAGTCCTTCAATTGTCTACAATATTTTGTTACTAATTAATGTTAATGTGGATAGTACTAACATTACTGATCAATCCTCTGGCAGGTGTTTCCGGGAGATGGGAACAGTCCTTGGACTCTGGATCAATGGTATTCCTTTCTCAGGCTCCTTTTCCAGGCCTCCTCTGGCCATCGGGTGTTCCCGGAGAATTGTGTCTCTTCGGTCAGGACGTTCCTTCAAGCCGGTCTCTTCTGAGCAAGGGTCTCCCAGGCTTTGACATCCATGTTGCATTTCTTGAGGTAAGCCTTGAGGGTGTCTTCGAAGTGCTTCCTTTGTCCACCTCTTGTTCGGAAGCCTTCCTCGAGCTGGGCAAGGAACATTTGCTTTGACAGTCGAGACTCTGACATCCCAAGCACATGGCCGGCCCAGTGGGGTTGGTTTCGATGATCATGGCATTGATGCAGGTGCTCTTGGCTCCTTCGAGGACACTGATGTTGGGACACCTGCCCTACCAGGTGATGTGGAGAATCCGTCTCAGGCAGCGTTGATGGGCCTTGAAAGGATGTCTGTACGTAGTCCAAGTTTCTGCAGCGTGTTGGAGAGTTGGGAGGGTGGCTGCCTTGTACACAACAATCTTGGTATCAGCATGGATGTCGCGGACAAAGACATTCATCCTTAGGAGCTGCTCATGGATTAGACACGATGTTGGATCTTCGCATCAATGTCAGCCATAGTGACTCTGCAGATATGGGAAACATTCTACATTTGGTAAAGTTTCTCCATTGATCTTGATAGAGGGAGAGACCAGATCTTGCCCTAGGGCGGGTTGATAAAGGACTTGAATCTGCTGGAGGTTAAGACTGAGAGTGATTCTTTGGTATGCTTCCGTGAAGGTGTCAAGCATGGCTTGGAGATTCTCTTCTGAGAGAGTGGAGATGTCATTTACATCCTGAAGTTCGAAGAACAATGTCAATGATGTTTTCTTTTTGGATTTCCCAGATTAATATAATTGAACCAAAATCATCACATGCAGGATTTTTGATCATTTATTTCTAACTGAAGAGTGCGGAATTGTTTAAGGAAAATATTTTAAAAGGAACTGAAACCCCACAAGCTCAAAAAGCTTGGTCGCTGGTTGCAAATGTTAATTAATGCCTGTGAAGTCCATGCGAGCCAACTTGTTGATGCCAATCACACGACGCCTGATTTTAACTCCGCCTAGCTGACACAAACTGGGCTGCGGCATAATTTAAATCCTGGTTGGCCTTTTCTCACTCCAATGTGAGATTTACTGCAACTTTCCACTTGGTAGTCCAGCTGAATCAGTTCGGAGTCCGATTATTATATGTGTCATGTGAGAGTACCTTTAAGAAATGAGTATTTATAAATGGGGTGTATATAAATATCTGTAGTGACAGTACCTTTAAGAAATGGGTGTTTATTACTGCAGTGATGTCAGAGAGTGGGTGGAGCTGGGCTGTCTGTCAGCTTTTTACTTTTGTTTTAGGCTGTTTGCTGCAGGGTGTGTTTTAGTTTTGTTTTCAGTGTGGGAGCTGAAGCCAGACAAAGCAGCTGTACTGCTGTTCTCTCCACCATGACAAGACTATCTCTTGATCATTTGGTGAATTCAGAATTCTAAATGTTTTCAGTAGTGACTTTAACGGTTAAAGTTTAACTTGATGTGCTTCTGTTAAAAGGTGTTTCTTTTATAAGTCTTCTGGATGTTAAAAGGACAGCATAGGATTATTTAGTGTTGTATTCTTTGGGGGTTGTATTTGAATTAATGGTTGCTAAGATGTTCACTGTATGTTTTAAAAAGGTTAACTTGAGTTCATAAATACTTTTCCATTTCTGCTGTACCACATCTGTAGAGTGGGCCGTGTGCTCCCCATACCACAATCTATTAAAAGTTGTGGGTCAGGTGAACTCCATGATACACTTTGGGGTTTCTAAACCCTGCCCCATAATATATGTAAATATAATACAAGGGTAAAGCATGGCATAACGTTCTGCACGTTCTTCCCGTGTCTGCGTGGGTTTCCTCCGGGTGCTCCGGTTTCCTCCCACAAGTCCCGAAAGACATGCTGGTTAAGTGAATTGGACATTCTAAATTCTCCCTTTGCGCACCCAAATAGGCGCCGGAATGTGGATTTTCACAGTAACTTCATTGCAGTGTTAATGTACGGTTAACTTGTAACACTAATAAAGATTATTAACTATCATGTCACAGGACTAAAGGCCCAGGCTAATTGCCTGGGGACGTGGGTTCAAATTCCCCCAGAGCACTTGGTGGAATTTAAACTCAATCAATAATAATCTGGAATTGAAAGCTAAGTCTCAGTAATGGGGACCATGAAACTATCAACAATTGTTGTAGAAACCCATCTGGTTCACCAATGTCTTTCAAGGAAGGAAATCTGCCATCCTTTCGTGGGCTGGCCTACCGTGACTCCAGACCCACAGCAATGTGGTTGATTTTGTAACTGCTCTCAAGGGTGGTTGGGGATTAGCAACAAGTGCGGGCCTCGTCAGTGATGCCCACATCCCAGAAACAAATATGAAAAATCAGGCTCCTATAACATAAATCAAGGTCAGGGCACTTCAGAGGCACAGGTCAGAGGCTGGGTATTCTGCAACTAGTCGGCTCGCCTCCTGATTCTCAAAACCTGCCCACCGTGAACAAGTCAGGAGTGAGATGGAATACTCTCCACTTGCCTCGGTTAGTGCAGCTCCCACAACACTCAGGAGGCTCAACGTCATCCAAGGCGAAGCAGTCTGTTTAATTGGCACCCTATCCACCACTTGAACATTCACTCCCTCCCCCACCAGTGCAGTGTGTACCATCTAAAGGATGCACTGCACAAACTCACCAAGGCTCCTTTGGCAACACTTGCCAAACCTGTGACCTCAGCCACTTAGGACAATGTAGCAGAAGCAAGGAAACATCGCCACTTGGGCCGCACAGTAGCACAGTTGTTAGCACTGTTGCTTCACCGCTCCAGGGTCCCAGGCTCGATTCCAGCTTGGATCACTGTCTGCGGAGTCTGCATGTTCTCCCTGTGTCTGTGTGGGTTTCCTCCGGGTGCTCCCGGTTTCCTCCCACAAGTTCCGAAAGATGTGCTTGTTAGGTAAATTGGACATTCTGAATTCTCTCTCCGTGTACCCGAACAGGTGCCGGAATGTGGCGACTAGGGGCTTTTCACAGTAACTTCATTGCAGTGTTAATGTAAGCCTACATGTGACAATAAAGATTATCAACACTTGCAAGTTCCCCTCCAAGTCCCACACCATCCCGACTTGGAACTATAATCACCATTCCTTTGTTGTCACTGGGTCAAAACTCCTTTCCAAAGAGCACAGTCGGTGTACCTACACCAGTTATCTGCAGTGGTTCAAGAAAGTTACTCACTGCCATCTGAAGGACAATTATGGATGTGTAAGAATGCTGGCCCAGTGACGCCCACACCCTGTAAAAGAATATATGAAAATAACAAAATCCAGCCAGTTGTATGGAGACAAAGGCACTAAAACAAAAGTATAGTAAGAAGTCTTACAACACCAGGTTAAAGTCCAACAGGTTTGTTTCAAATCACTAGCTTTCGGAGCACTGCTCCTTCCTCAGGTGAATGAAGAGGTATGTTCCAGAAACATATATATATAAAGTCAAAGATGCAAGACGATGCTTTGAATGCGAGCATTTGTAGGTAATTAAGTCTTTACAAACGCAGAGAGAGAGGTAACCCCAGGTTAAAGAGGTGTGAATTGTCTCAAGCCAGGACAGTTGGTAGGATTTCGCAAGCCCAGGCCAGATGGTGGTGGTGGGAGGTGACCTCCACCCCAGTAAGATTCGCTGCCGGGCAGAGAGGCGAAGATCATGACATCGGCCCCCTTCCCCTCTCGAAGCTCCGGCAGCTCGGAAACACTGGAAATCACCACCAAACGGCACAGCGTCACCTTCACCCCTACAATCTCTGACAGGGTCTCGAAAATCGATGCCCAGATTCCCCCCAACTTAGGGCACGATGAGTCACAGCATGTTTCACAGGCCCTTCTGCACATCTCACATTTGTCCTTATCCGCAGGGAAAAATCCACTCACACGAGCCCGAGTCATATGGGCCCTGTGCACCACCTTGAACTGTATACTCTTCCTGGCACAGGTTTACTCTATTCCCCCAGCTCATTCCGAGTTAGCAATTTATCCAATAGCGTATAATTTGGCAGCGAAGGAAACGAGGGGAGCTCCTCTCGTATGAAATCCCACACCTGCATGGACTCAAATTCACTGCCTCTCGGCAGCTGGAGCTTCCCCTGCAACTCCTCCAGCCTCGTGAACTTCCTCTCTACAAACAGGTCCCTCACCCGCTCTACCCCTTCCCTATGCCAGCTCCTGTACGCCACATCTATTCTTGTTGGTATGAACCAGATTCCCACATACGGGAGCGAATACCGGCATCCCCCCCCCCCCCCCTCAAAGTGCCGCTTCAGTTGGTTCCATATCTTGAGGGATGACACAACAGGACTATTGGTATACCTAGCGGGTGAGCACGTGGGGGGTGCAATCGCCATGGCTCTTAAGCACACCCCCACACAGGCCTCCTCCAGATGGACCCAACCCGACCAGCCCCCCCCCCCCCCCCCAAATACAGCAGGTTTGAGAGAAGCAACACCCCCCCCCCCCCCCCCCCAACCCCCTAACCTCTCTGTAAAAAAGCCCTCCAGAACCAAGGTGTCTTTCTTGCCATTACAAATTCCGAAATTAATTTATCCAGTCTCGGGGAGAAAGTCTTTGGAAGGAATGCCGGAAAGGACCGAAAAACAAATAAAAACCTCGGAAGAATATTCATCTTTACAGTCTGTACCCTCCCCACCAAGTAGCGGATACCCTTACTCTGGCCAGCTTAAATGGCAAGATACCCAACGTTACACTCCTCCCCTGTGGGTTGATCGGGAATACCTCACTTTCTGCCAGTTTGTACCCAGAGAAGGCTCCAAGCTTCCCTAGTAGATCCATTGGGCAGAATTCTCCGCAAGGCCCAACGCCGTCGTGAAACCCGGAGAGGTTCACGACGGCATCGGAGGCCGCTCCTGGCCCCCTATTCTCCCCCCGGCCGGGGGGCTAGGAGGACCATGCCGTAAATTTCGGCCGCCGGGCCTTGTCGTTGGCTTCAAGCCCCGGCGCGCCGAGAATGACGCGGCCGGCGCGCCTAATGACGTCAGCCACGCATGCGCAGGTTGGCCGTCGCCAATCCGCTGCCCTGCAAGACGTGGCGGCGTGATCTAGGAGGGCGGCGGAGGGGGAAAGAGTGCGTCCCTTTGAGACGCCGGCCCGATGATTGGTAGGCACCGATCGCGGGGGAGTCCCCTCCCGAGCATGGTCGTGGTGCTCACTCCCCTCTCCACGCCCCACAAGCCACAAACCAGGTATTGGCGCCATGTTCATGCCGGCAGCGACCAGGTGTGGTTGCCGCCGGCGTGCACCGGTCAGCAACGGCAGGCCGCTCGGCCCATCCGGGTCGGAGAATCGCGGGCCGCCGTGAAAAACGGCGGCCCGCTATTCTCCGAGCGGCGTGTCCCAAAACGCGACACGCCATTTTGGGGGTGGGAGATTCTCGGGGGGTGCCAGAGCGGCCCTCCCGTGAATCTCCCACCCGGCGTGGGAGCGGAGAATTCCGCCCATTATTTTCCCCATACGCTCGACATACATTGACACCCTCTGCTCCCTACCTCCCCTTGCATTGCCCTGCCACTCTTTTCACTCACCTTTAATGCAACATTAAGGTGAGTCTGCTTGGTCCTCGCGATCTCACTTGCTTTGTCATTCAATAGTTCTCACTGCATCCTTTGAAAAAAATTGTTCTCTAACTTGAAATGCCTTTGAGGTTTTTAAACTCTCATTTGTCAGTACTTCCCTGCATAAAACACTCATGGGTTCTGCATCAACACAATTAACAAAGCCATACCTCAATAAATCATCTTTATACTGCTTTGCGCCCGATTTATTTTTCCTTTGGTGGCTGTTTACCAGAGGCCCTGGAGCTCTGTATAAAGCGAACACACTGGCACTGCTTTGTCCTCTTGAGAGGCTCTTTCCAGCAGATTCAGTTGTGAGATTCTGTTTGCATCTCTACCCTCCCTTCTCACAAAACAATCCATCTTCAGTTCTTCACAGTCCTGTTGCCTTGCTTGCTCGCAGCTAGAAAATGGGGGGATCTCCCCTCCGTGATTTTGCGCCACAAGCACGGGCCGTAGAGGGTTACGTGATGTCATTGTAGATGCTGGGCCCATGACTTGCTCTCAAACGATGCTTCTGGCCGGAAGACTGCATCGTTCCATTTAAAAGACAATCGTGGCTGGTGGCATTATCACTTTAAAGGCCAGTTGCTGGACACTTCCCTCCCACCATCCTGAACGCTACGGCCGATCGCCCCGCAACCCGCCCGCAACCCAATCGTGGGGTCGTGACCTGCAGTGTGAAAAACCCTAATCCAGTTGATTCTTTGAGAGATCACTCGTGTAGCGGACCAAGCTGTCTATGGAACAGAAAAACCACAGGCGTTAGAAGGTGAAAGACAAACAGAAAATTCCGGAAATACTCAGCATGTTAGGCAGTGCCTGGGGAGAGAGAAAAATCAAATTAATATTTCAGATCAACGACCTTTCATCAGAACTGGTGTCGTATATGTTGTCGAAAAGGATATTTAAGAGGCTCTTTGATAAAACCTCATGACAAGATTATTAGTAAAAATAAAAGCACTTGGAATTGGAGGGAATACTGTGGCATGCCACAATAATTAGTTGGGAGGTAAGAAACAAAGTGGCGATTGGCAAGATTTCATAGAATCATAGAACTTACGGTGCAGAAGGAGGCCATTCAGCCCATCGAGTCTGCACGGCACTTGGAAAGAGCACCCTATCTAAGCCCACACCTCCATCCCATCCCCATAACCCCACCTAACCTTTTTTGGACACCAAGGGCAATTTAGTGCGGCCAATCCACCTAACCTGCACATCTTTGGACTGTGGGAGGAAACCGGGGCACCCAGGGGAAACCCACGCAACCACGGGGAGAACATGCAGACTCCACATAGTGACCCAAGCCGAGAATCGAACCCGAGACCCTGGAGCTGTGAAGCAACTGTGCTAACCACTGTGTTACCGTGCCGCCTGTATCTGCTGTGGTGGATCCCAAGAGATCTATACTGGGGTGGGGGCAGCTTTTCACCATATCAGCGCTGGATGATGAAAGAGTGCGACACATGCTAATTACACTGATTCAGCAGCATTTATGTGGAGAGAGAAATGGTTAATGCTCCAGTCGATGCACTTCTTCGACAAATAGAAAAAAGTTAAGAGGTTTAACAACTTTAGGTCGGAGAATTCAAGAGCAGTGCTCTCACTAGGTTCCGTGTACAGTATCTTTTAATGACAGCACACAGGCCTCGCTTGGTGATGAGTAACATGTGTGTGAAGCCACTTAAGACCGACCACACGCGCACACAAAAAAAAACAGCTTGCACACCACAATTACATTTTAAAGAAGCTGTGGGCAGAGCTGGGAGAAAGGAATGTTAACGCAGTGGGAAACATAACCAACCTCTCTCAGATCTTTGTTTTCAAAACCGCCAAGTCCAGCTGGGGCCTGTGGACATCGAAAGTGGTTTCTGTTTTCTGGGATGTTTTCTGTGCAGAAAATCTCACAATGGAATTAAATGTTGTGGTAAACTAGGCCGATTACAAGTGAGTTTTACGCAACGTGACCAAGCATTATTCACCCTGAACTTTAAAGCTCCCCCCGCATCTGATATTGAGGCCTGGGCATGGTACAGGCACCAGCTGCTTCCTCCATGTCTAGCCTCCTTGGGTGACCCTGACACCCATCAAGAGGTGGACTGTCCACAAGGGCCAACAGTGAGCTAACAAGTCCGCACAAACCTCTTGCTTCCTTCAATGTTGCATTTCCGTTGCCCTTTGGAGGCCTATAAAGTAGGTCCTGTGCTGGCCGCGAGAGATGTGCAGCTGGACCCCAGCACCCTGAGTACTGGAGAAGGTGGGCGGTGGGACTCACAGAACTGCTTCAATCGTTTGTCTGGTTGTGGTCGACGGTAAGCTCAACCATTCTTACTAAGCAATGTTGAAATGAAATGAAAATCGCTTATTGTCACAAGTAGGCTTCAAATGAAGTTACTGTGAAAAGCCCCTAGTCGCCACATTGCGGCGCCTGTTCAGGGAGGCTGGTACGGGAATGTTGTTAACCTCTTCCACCATTGCTCTGTGTGACAGCAGAGTTACAGAATAGAAAAGCTGTGGCTGCAGCCAATAATAGGGAAAATTCCATTATACCTTCAGAGAGCATAACCAAAGAAAGAAACAGCTAATTTCATATATAGATCTTCCAAGCACTTTTCTATTGTTTTTTTCAGGATTTAAAAATTTTTAAAAAAATAAATTTAGATTACCCAATTATTTTTTTCCAATTAAGAGGCAATTTAGCGTGGCCAATCCACCTCCTCTGCACATCTTTGGGTTGTGGGGGCAAAACCCACGCAAACACGGGGAGAATGTGAAAACTCCACACGGACAGTGACCCAGAGCCGGGATCGAACCTGGGACCTCGGCGCCGTGAGGCCGCAGGGCTAGCCCACTGTGCCACCGTGCTGCCCTTTTTTTTCAGGATTTTAAGCATTATTTAGAAGTGAAAGTTTCCCAACATTCAGTTTCTTTTTTTGTTGATGGGGAGTGGGCACAAAGATCTCTCACGGTGGACACCGAGGCAATAAAAGTGGAACTGGACCCATCATGAAAGATATCTTGTGAGTGAGCCAATGCATTGTTGCTCAGAACCCTCCGTTCCACATCATGATTCAAATATATTCTTGGAATCTCCTTCAAGGGGCAGCAGGGTAGCATGGTGGTTAGCATAAATGCTTCACAGCTCCAGGGTCCCAGGTTCGATTCCTGGCTGGGTCACTGTCTGTGTGGAGTCTGCACGTCCTCCCCCTGTGTGCGTGGGTTTCCTCCGGGTGCTCCGGTTTCCTCCCACAGTCCAAAGATGTGCGGGTTAGGTGGATTGGCCATGCTAAATTGCCCGTAGTGTCCTAATAAAAGTAAGGTTAAGGGGGGGGTTGTTGGGTTACGGGTATAGGGTGGATACGTGGGTTTGAGTGGGGTGATCATGGCTCGGCACAACATTGAGGGCCGAAGGGCCTGTTCTGTGCTGTACTGTTCTATATAAGGTTGGGTTTCCAAAATCTACATGTGGAGGCATGTTGGTCAATTCACCTTCACCCAGACCGCGATGGTAACAATTCAATCTCGGGGTGGGGTTACTCGATTCAGGGAGGGCAGAGTATACGTGTCTACTGGAAGGGGTTGGGAAATGTAATGGGAGACTGGCGGAGTTCTGCTTCAGAGGTTCCTCTGATGTAGTTCTCTCCCTGCGTATGTTGGAAGAATAAACAATCGTACGGTACCTGGGTCTCCCGAGATCATTTCCTGCAAACGTCACAACTACTCCGACAATGCACAGCATTGAAACATACTTTTTCTGCCATTTCACCAGAAATTTTTACCCATTTTTTGGGCAGGGCTAATGCCCTGCACTCAAAGTTCTCAATCATCCCAACCGTGCCCCCACTACCCATTGTACCCAACTGCCAATATCAAACTCTTCCATCGATAAGAGTGGTCAAGAAAGCATACAGCATGCTTGCCTTCATTGGACGGGGTATTGAGTACAAGAGTCGGCAGGCCATGTTACAGTTGTATATGACTTTGGTTAGGCCACATTTGGAATACTGCGTGCATTTCTGGTCACCAATTACCAGAAGGATGTGGATGCTTTAGAGAGGGTGCAGAGGAGGTTCACCAGGATGTTGCCTGGTATGGAGGGTGTTAGCTATGAAGAAAGGTCGAGTAGATTAGGTTTTCGTTGGAAAGATGGAGGTTGAGGGGGGACCTGATTGAGGTCTACAAAATTATGAGGTATGGACAGGGTGGATAGCAACAAGCTTTTTCCAAGAGTGGGGGTGTCAATTACAAGGGGTCACGATTTCAAGGTGAGAGGGGGAAAGTTTAAGGGAGATATGCGTGGAAATTGTTTTTATGCAGAGGGTGATGGGTGCCTGGAACGCTTTGCCAGCAGAGGTGGTAGAGGCGGGCACGATAGCATCATTTAAGATGCATCTGGACAGATATATGAACGGGCGGGGAACAGAGAGAAGTAGGTCCTTGGAAAATAGGCGACAGGTTTAGATAAAGGATCTGGATCAGAGCAGGCTGGACGGGACGAAGGGTCTGTTCCTGTGCTGTAATTTTATTTGTTCTTTACCTACTGATCATGTAATGACCCTTGCTGGATAAGCTTTGCTCAATCACTTACATCTTCAAATGGCCAACAATAAAATAAACATCAGAAAATACTTTTTTTTGCCTTTATTCTTTATTTTAAAAACCCATCTGGCAATGTCTAGTGCATATACAATTGATGTGCGGAAGTGTATAAGAAAGATGGATGGTGGCCGGCTCGGCCAACTCCATACTGAGGAACCTGCAGTCACCTGGATTTTAGATAAACTTCGATTTTCTTTACTCAAACACGATCCTGGGCTTCAATCAATTCGTAGCTCTATTTCTCCTTTTCTTTTTGCTCTTTTTCTTTCTTCTCACGCTCAGATTTTGCTTCTTCCTCCTCGTGCTTCTTAATCAAAACCTCAACTTCCTTCTGCTTCAGCACCTTGATGCGCGTTTTCCCGTTTTCTCTGGTGAGCGTCGCGATTTCCACTGCAGCACAAAGTCAAACATTTCAGTTCTAAAAGTTATTTCAATTTCAAAGACCCACTCTGAGTTGGAAGAGACTCCATCTATAAGAATAGCGTTGAGCAAATGAAGAAACATCTTCAAATTGCTCCAATTATTTGGTGGATCAATACTTTTTTTTTAAACAGTAGATACATCGGTGGGACAGCAACAAACCAGCATTCGTATCTTTCTAGGGCCTCAAACAGCTGGATACTGCTCTGGAAATGTGAATCTCACTTGGGGAGGACTGTTTGAATGCAACCCTTAAAGGATGACTATTATGGGGATGCAAAACAAGTTTAATTTAGACAGGCAGCAATAACATTAGCATTAAAACAAACATGCAGTTTCAGGATGAGCTGGCATCGTTTAGAATCTCTGCTCAGTTGGAGAGAGAAAGCGTCCCCCAATTGTTCTTCAGGGCAAATAATATTACATCAAAACAGTTGACGAACAGTTCCCTGATCCCTCACTCAAGTTGTAATTACTCTGTGTAATCTGGGCTGTGCAGTTAATCCAACCACGGATAGCAGGTACATGGCAGAGTTTAACCCGGATCATTAGAGACCTGTAACCCAGGATGGATCTTTGCCTCTGCAAGTTGGAGTCAGCCAACTACACCCTCCCACCCCTGTTATTTAAGGAGATGAAGGGGAATATGGGAGTCGTTAATCTTTGGAATTCTCGGCATATTCGGTGTGTGGGACCAGCCGGGGTTGGAAACAGAGGCAGATGTTGTAGCCTTCGCCTCGTTGATCACCCAAAGGCGGATCCTGTTGGGATGGAGATCAACCTGTGCCCTGGCGTGACGGGGGGACCTGCTGGAATTCTTGACGCTTGAGGTGGTCAGATTTGAACTGAGGGGAAAGATGGAGGGGTTTTACAATTCATAGGCGTTATTCATGATTGACTTTCGAGAATTGGATTACATTCAACATTAGGGGGGGGTTGGGGGAGGGGGACTGTGTGTTAACGGTGACTGTGGGTGATTCCTGATTCCTTTTTGTCATTTCCTTATGTTAACATGCGGGCTAATGTTTGGGGGTTTGGTGGAAGGATGGGATCGTTGTTATTGATATTGGGATTTACATTACATTCGTTACTGATTATTGTTTAGTGTAAATTTGGGAGAAAATGTGGAAAAGGAGGAGAATAAAAATATATTTTGTTAAAAAATCTTAGGAATTTTCTTCCCCAGAGAGCAGGGGAAGGTTGACGTGCTGAATATATTGACTGCTGAGCTGGGGAGAATTTTAATCAAGAGAGTTTTGGGGCAGTCAGAAAATTGGAGTCATGACGGTCCTCCCCAGATTTCTGTTTGTCTCTTTCAGTGCCTCCCCATCTTCATCCCTTAGGCCTTTTCCAAGCGGGTGAATAAGATTATTTAGGGCTTTGTGTGGGCGGGTAAAACCCCACGAGTGAAGAAAGTGCTGCTGGAGCGCAGGGGGGGGGGTTGGCTGGCACTGCCAAACTTCTGTAATTACTACTGGGCAGCTAATATAGCCATGATTAGGAAGCGGGTAGTGGGGGAGGGGTCGGCATGGGAGCGGATGGAGGTGGTGATATGTAAAGACACAAGTTTGGGAGCACTGATAACGGCACCTCTTCCGTTCTCGCCGGCCCAATACTCCACAAGTTTGGTGGTGGTGGTGGCTCTGAGAATCTGGGGGCAATGGAGGAGACATAAGAGAGTGGACAGAGCATCGATTTGGACCCCGATTTATAATAACCGTAGGTTTGTACCGGTTAGGCTAGATGGTGGGTTCCGAAGTTGGCAAAGGGCAGGAATTAGAAGGATGGGGGATCTATTTATAGACGGGAGCTTCCCCAGCTTGAAAGCCTTGGAGGATCAATTTAAATTGCCAGCAGGGAATGGGTTTAGGTATCTGCAGGTGCGAGACTTCCTGAGAAAGCAGGTTCTAGCCTCTCCACTGCTGCCGCCACGGGGGATACAGGATAGAGTAGTTTCCAGGGGAAGGTATCGGATATTTACCAGGAGCTTCCGGAGGCGGCGGAAACCCCGGTGGAGGAGCTTAAGGGCAAGTGGGAGGACGAGCTCGGAGGAGAGATAGAGGCGGAACTATGGGCGGGTGCCCTAAGCAGGGTTAATACCTCCTCATCATGTGCTGGGCTTAGCCTGATACAATTCAAGGTAGTCCACCGGGCACACATGACAGTGGCTAGGATGAGCAAGTTTTTCGGGGTAAAGGATAGGTGTGCTGGTGCACGGGAAGCCCAGCAAAACATGTCCACATGTTTTGGGCATGCCCAAACATTAGAGGGTTTTGCTAAGGCAACGTCCACGGTTCTAAAAACACGGGTGGTGCCAAGTCCGGAGGTAGCGATATTTGGAGTGTCGGAAGATCCGGGAGTTCAGGGAGCGAAAGAGGCCGACGTCCTGGCCTTTGCCTCCTGGTAGCCCGGAGACGGATCTTATTAATGTGGAGGGACTCGAAGCCGCCAGAGTGTAGAGACCTGGGTTAGTGACATGGCTGGGTTTCTCAGTCTCGAGAAAATAAGGTTCGTCTTAAGAGGGTCAACGTTAGGGTTCACCCGGAGGTGGCAGCCGTTCCTCGACTCCCCAAGTGAAATTAAAATGTCAGCAGATGCAGTATATTGGGGGGAGGTCCTTGAACATTGGGATGGGAGGGGGAGAAATGTTTATTTTACTATGTTGATGTCATTGTTTATGTTACAAATATCTCAATAAAAATTTTTTTTAAAAAGAAAGAAAATTGGAGTTAAGACCACAATCAGATCGGCCCCGATCTGAGTGAATGGCGGAGCGGGCTCGACGGGCCGAATGGCCTGTTCCTGCTCCTGTTTCTTTTGCTTACGTTATGTTCTTAGGTTAAAGACATGCTCTTCTCCAAACTAGAAACACGGGAATCTATGACATTCACCTTAGAGAGACAAGGCCCCTCTTTAATACGAAAGACTGCACCTTAAGCAGTGCAGCACTCCCTCAGTACTACAATCAGCCCAAAGTGTGTACTCGACACACGACAGGGACTGAACCAGGAACTACTCGATTTCTTACACCACATGGAGGTTAAGAGTAGAGGTTAGCATAAGATTTATAAAATAAATTGCACTTTAATGTAACGAATATAATGAGGCTTGGATATTAAGAAGTTAAGTATGATCATTGATGATATTTGTGAATATGATCATTAAATTGTAACTTATGAGCCAAAACAAAACCTGGATAGAAACTTACAACACTCAATTCGTTACCTTTTTCAGCCGATAGTTTGCTAACGTCCATGGTCTTATTCAGCACTTTAACTGCTAATGCAAGAGCCGACTGCAAAGTCATGTCACCTTCCTTGAAATCTTGCTTCAGCATAGATACTGCAGCCTGTAATGTTTCATTAACAAAGAAATTCAATTTTACTGGCTTCAAGTTATCAGCAATCTCATCATCCTGGCCCAATCCTTGAAGCACGGCGTTTACGCACTGGAGCAAAGTAAACGTTCCAGTCAGCAATTGCATTTATTTAACACCCTCCACAGCCATCAGGCACTTTACGGGCAATTAACTATTTTTGAACTATAGTCACGTTGTAATGCAGGAAACTCAGCAGCCAATTCCCACAGACCGCAAAGTGATATTAACCAGATCATTTGCTTTGTTGCGATGTGACTGAGGCAAACATTGAGCAGGACACTGGGCAGTAATATACACCCTCTTCTCCAAAATAGAGACATTGGAATCTTTGATGTTCACCGCAGAGAACAGGAGAGGCCTCTCTTTGATGTCCCGTGTGAAAGACTGCACCTCAAGCAGTGCGGCACTCCCTCGGCACTGCAGTTCGCCTAGATTTTGTCTCTGGAGTGGGACTTGAACCCACAATCATCCAATTTCCAAGGCGAAAGTGCTACCCACTGAGCTGTAGCTGACACTTTAAAAGTCTGGTGAGTCCTGGGCTTGTATGAGCCAGGAGATGATGCTTTTTATTGGGAAGATTCTCCTGTTTAACTCTGTTCTTGCAGTGTGCCATGGGATATTTTAATACATTAAAGGAGTTATAAAACGATATGCTGTTGCTGATAATGTGCCACAGTTCTCCATGTTTAACTCTGATCAATCCTGTTTGAAAGATATCCCCCTCCCGGTTAACTATGGTGGTGACAGAAGCAGATCGGCATCTCCCCGACTTCTGCAAAAGCTCAAACTTCCAGAAATGGAAGTCAACTTCTGACTGTGGAGCCCAAAGCTTCAGTCACCCAGAGATGGTACCTTCCAGCAGTGGTTATCAGATAGTTAGCAAGAGTTGTAAACTTAACTGGTCCCCTCGCCTATCCCAGGGCAGAGGCCAGTTTGCATTTGTGGATAACCTGTTAACAGAGAGAAACGTCCCAGGCAACATGGAGCAGATGAGGGTTGTGGATCCATGGAGGGTGTGAAGGAGTTCTCTTTTTATTCCCGCAAGTTCACAAGGTCTATACCCATATCGACTTCTTTGTACTGGGGAAATCAGTGCTTCCAAGGCTAGTATGAGTGGAATACTCCGCGATCATAATCTCCTACCACGCTCCACACTACATGGATGTGGGGTTGGAGATGGGCCCTGCCCAACGACCCCCATGAAGACGGGACACGATCCTCCTCGCCGACAAGGTCTTCTGCCAGAAAACATCACAGGCCATTGACCAGTATATTACTAACAACCGGGACGTTCTGGGAGGCGCTGAGGCCCATGATCAGAGGAGAGATTATCGCCTACAAGGCAAACAAGGAAGAGAGGGCAACTAGGCAACAACTGATCGACTCCATTCTGGAGGTGGACAGAAAATACTCTAAGACCCCCGACTGTAATGCTTCTGGCGGAGAGGAAAAAGCTACATATGGACTTTAATCTGCTGCCCACCAGGAGAGCAGTGCACCAACTCCGCCAGACACGGGGCCTTCTACAAATACTGAGACAAGGTTTGCCGCCTGCTGATCCATACTGATCTACACCAGATAGAATCATAGAATTTACAGTGCAGAAGGAGGCCATTCAGCCCATCGAGCCGACACCCTTGGAAAAAGCACCCTACCCAAGGCCTTCTTTAACTCAGTTGACAAAATTATTATGGTGTTTGCATGGCGGGTGAAGAACCCAAGGATTCCCAAAAAGGTCCTACAAAGAAAATGTAACATGGGAGCCTGGCCCTCCCAAACCTCCAATACTACCACTGGGTGACCACAGCAGAAAGAGTGACGGGATGGGTGAAAGAACCGGAATTGGAATGGATAAGGATGGAGTGGAGTTCTGGTACAAGGACGATCCTCCGAGCCCTCCCACGATAACACTCCCAAACCCGGTAACAAGCCCAGTGGTGGTAGCCACACTCCCAACCTGGAATCAGATGAGGCAGCACTTCGGCCTAACCGAAATGTCCACTACGGCCCCCATCTGCGGCAATCACAGGTTCGCGCCAGTCATGCTAGATGCCATCTTTGAAAGATGAAGACAAGATGGGGATGCTGACTGTGGGGACTTCTGCACAGAAGACAGACGTGATCTTAGAGGAACTGACAGGAAAACTACCGAATGGGAATGAACTGCGGCATCTACAGGTACAGAATTTCTTCCGCAAGGAGACGACAGCATATCCACGCACCCCGAGACAATGTTAGAGGAACTACAGGATGCGGGCAATCTGGGAGGGGGGGGGGGGGGGGGGGGGGGAACTGCGGGGACCTGTATGGACGTCTATTAGAAAGGGCACTCTCCTCACGGGAAAAATCACGGGAAAAGTGGGAGGAAGAACTAGGGATAGAAATAGGGTGGGGGCTCTGGAGCGAAGCACTAAACAGGGCCGACTCCACCTCCACTTGCGCAAGGCTAATCCTCATGCAACTGAAAGTGGAGCACAGAGCACAGCTCGCCAGAACCCGAATGGGCAGGTTCCTCCTGGGGGTGGAAGACAAACGTGACCGGTGCCAGGGAGGCCGGGCAAACCACACCCACATGTCCTGGGCATGCCCCTGACTTGTCGGGTTCTGGACAGCCTTCTTTGAAGCAATGTCCCACGGTTGTGAGGGTGAGGGTGGAGCCAAGCCTGAAGGCAGCCGCCTTCGGGATATTGGACAAGCCAGGACTATTTATGGGGTAGGGGGCTGACACCCTTGTTTCTGCTTCCCGAAGGTTAGGAAGATGTGCTACTGAGATACACCATTTATTGAATAGGGGAACCCACAGATGGCTCTTTTCGCATCTTTTTGTATTGCTGCATTGGCTTAACCAACCAAAGAACCAAAATTGCAAATGCGTTATGCTGTTAAAGAGAATTTGCTGATTACATCTCCCAGTTAACTTGCAGCACATCTTGCAGTGCTGGTGGGGAGAGAAACAGAGATAATGCTTCAGGTTTGGACTGAAATAACTTTGTTTATCTCTGCACAGATACTGCCAGAGCTGCTGAGTTTTTGCAGCATTTCCTGTTTTAGTTCAGGTCCCCAGCAGTATTTTACTTCTGCACTGCAGGAAAAGCCAATTGTCAACTCTCGAATGTCCTTGAGCCTCATTCACAATCTCCTCAAACCCAATGTCCTCATCCAGAATAAATCATTTAAATCTCAAGTTCACAGTGCTAGAACCAGCCTGAAGTCTTGCATTCCAGTGCAAACAGCTCAGTTTGCAAATGTTCACTATAAATTAATCCTCCCAGGCTTTGGGTTAGAAATATTAGCACATCATACCTCAGTAAAAGATCAAACCGACGTGTTAGCACATCTCTTTACAATGTCACGATAGCTCTTTAGTTAAGGTACTTACAGCGCTGTTATTCCCGATACATGTGGCTTTCCACCCTCCGTAGTTTCCGCTGGGGTCACTCTGATACAATTGGTAGCCATAGTGCTTATCCCATCCCATGTAGAGAAGTGAAACACCAAAAGGACGCTTGCCTGTAAGCATTAGAGATCGCCATAAGGTTGTTAGAGTGCTTAAAGAGCTTTTTTTTTAAACCTTCATTTCGTCAGCAACTTATCGGGTCTCTCAAATTTCTCAACGAACTTCACGTCCGGCAAATTATGCGATTGGGGAAATAAACCTGACGGCCATCTTTCACAACATCAGACAGAGAGGGGAAGGAAAAAGATCCCGGGGCGATAGATATAGGACAGATGTCAGAGGTAGATTCTTTACTCAGAGAGTAGTAAGGGCGTGGAATGCCCTGCCTGCAACAGTAGTGAACTCGCCAACACTAAACGCATTCAAATGGTCATCGGATAGACATATGGACGATAAGGGAATAGTGTAGATGGGCTTTAGAGGGGTTTCACAGGTCGGCGCAACATCGAAGGCCGAACATCTGCGCTCTAATGTTCTATGCTACCGAGTTCCAATGGGATTAAATGGTAATCGGCAGTCTGCTGCCTGTCACTAGGTCCCCTGAGTCTTTAAGACAAAGAGCCTGCCTCCAAGAGCTGCTGGCCAATTAGAGACCAGTAGCATGTGTGCTGAGCAGGGGTAGGATGTTGTGACGGGCAGAAGTCTTTTGACAGGACGACCCTCTGTGGGGCTCCGGGTACTCGAATGGGAACCCCCCCCCCAAGTGCACAGGGAGGAGGCCCCAGGGTATACCTGGCAACCATCCCACGTGGCGTACAGACCCCATAACAGCAAGAGGGACGAGGCCTTTAAGTGACTCTTGACCACATAAGAGCCTTACTAGGGCAGCCTCATCTTAATCAGGGCATGGTGTTGGAGTGAGTAAGAAAGACAACAAGCTCTTCCATTTTCCCTCTAATCCTTTCCATCCACATGCGGAATGAATTTTATTATCCAGGTAATTTGCGGATTTGCGCCTCAACAGAAACAAATAAACACATAACCTGCAATATATTTTTTAAAGCTATCATACCACCCCAACCATTGGCACAGTAAAATGTTAATCCACAAATCACCAGAATTAATTAATTCAGTTTTGAATGCACCATGGTAACATTTAAACTCATGGGTTTAAATTCAGGACCTTAGTCACTACACCATCATACACCAGAGACAGTCGTTAGATTTTACATTGCAGCTTGGATTTTCGTCATTTGACACGATAAAAGTTGAATTGATGGTGACGACTCAAGACAAGCTAAGATTCAATTTGATAAGCTAAAAATAGAAAGAGCCTTTTAAACCGATAGAAAATGTGGAAAAGGCAACTTTTATTTTTTTCAGCTCATTGAGTGTTTTCTTTACTTAAACAGCAAGAAAACCAGCTCAGTCATTTCTTCACACCCAGAAACATAATCAGGCAGAGTTAAAGTGGCTCTGTGAATTTGGAGAGGTCGACTCTTGTGAAGGTCAGAGAGACAAGTGTCCCAGTAAATTAAATGAATATTGAATGAGGAAATTGCGTGTTGTGATGGAGAATGACTGTTTGAGATTTTTTTTTTGCACAATCTACTGAATTTACTCCACCTACAGTTTTTCTGGATCAATGAATTATAGATTTCATAAATGATTAATGAAAAGTACTAAACCAAATGAACATTATTAAAGTAACTGTGTCTCACGATGTATCCAGAATTGAATTGGGGACATGCAGCATTTGGAAGCGGCATACTTTAATTTGTCCGAAGAGATAATTTCACAAGAACCTTTGGATTTTTAAAAAACAGAATAGAATTATCTTATTGTCACAAGTGGGCTTGCATTAACACAGCAATTAAGCTACTGTGAAAATCCCCTAGTCGCCACATTCTGGCACCTGTTCAGGTACACGGAGCGAGAATTCAGAATGTCCAATTCACCTAACAAGCACGTATTTCGGGACTTGTGGGAGGAAACTGGAGCACACAGAGGAAACTCACGCAGACACGGAGAGAACGTGCGGACTCCGCATAGATAGTGGCCCAAGTCGGGAATCGAACCTGGGACCCTGGCGCTGTGAAGCAACAGTGCTAAGCACTGTGATGGTGCTATTATTTGGGCTAGCAATGCAAAACTTTTCACAAACTCCTTATGAATGCCCTGTGTCGCATATCTTTGGAATTAATTTTCCTTTAATAATTCTACAAAACCGATGGATCATAGAATCATAGAATTTACAGTGCAGAAGGAGGCCATTCGGCCCATTAAGTCTGCACCAGCTCCTGGAAAGAGCACACCACACCTCCACCCTATCCCCGTAAACCAGTAACCCCACCTAACCTAAGGGCAATTTATCATGGCCAATCCACCTAACCTGCAAATCTTTGGACTGTGGGAGGAAACCGGAGCACCCGGAGGAAACCCATGCAGACTCCACAGATAGTGACCCAAGGCTTTACCCAGAGAGTAGTGGGGGCATGGAATGCACTACCTGTGGAAGTAGTTGAGTCAGAAACATTAGGGACCTTCAAGAGGCTTTTGGATAGGTACATGGATTGTGGTAGAATAATGGAGTGTAGATTAATTTGTTCTTAAGGGCAGCACAGTAGCATTGTGGATAACACAATTGCTTCACAGCTCCAGGGTCCCAGGTTCGATTCCCCGCTGGGTCACTGTCTGTGCGGAGTCTGCACATCCTCCCTGTGTGTGCGTGGGTTTCCTCCGGGTGCTCCGGTTTCCTCCCACAGTCCAAAGATGTGCAGGTTAGGTGGATTGGCCATGATAAATTGCCCTTAGTGTCCAAAATTGCCCTGGGTGTTGGGTGGGGTTACTGGGTTGTTATGGGGATAGGGTGGAGGTGTGGGCTTGGGTAGGGTGCGCTTTCCAAGAGCCGGTGCAGACTCGATGGGACAAGTGGCCTCCTCTGCACTGTAAATTCTATGATAATCTATGATTAATCTAGGACAAAGGTTCGGCACAACATCGTGGGCCGAAGGGTCTGTTCTGTGCTGTATTTTTCTATGTTCTGAGGCGGGAATCAAACCTGGGACCCTGCAGCTGTGAAGCAGCCGTGCTAACCACTGTGCTAATGTGCCGCCCCCTTACTAGGATGGAGGGACTCGGAGCCCCCGAAGTCGGGGCTGTGGGTTAGCGACATGGCGAGGTTTCTCAGAATCGAGAAAATTAAATTCGCCTCGAGGGGTCTGTTGCAGGGATTTGCTTGGAGGTGGCAGTCGTTCATTGACTTCTTTGAGAAAAATTAAGCTGTTAGCAGGGGGGATGGGGGGAGGGAAAGGGAGGCACGGGAGAGACGAGTGAGGACAGGCGAACCATCGGAGGTGGGCTGGGGAAGGTGGCACTGTTTATCTAAGCCATGTTGGCTGGGGTCTGTGCTGTGGGGGGGGAGGGGGGGGGGTTGTTGGTTATATTGCTGTGTTTTTGTTTGTATTAAAATTTGATGTTTAAAATTATAATTGCCTCAATAAAATATTTTCTAAAAAAAAAATAATTCTACAAAACCAGCTGCAGTAGAATGTCAGCATTAACAGGCCCAAAAATGCTCTTATTGTTTAATAACCAACTCTTTTCGCCTTCCCTCCAGACTCACCACTTCCCTCCTCCTCACCACTTCCCTCTCCCAAACACTCACTGTGAACAAGGGCTCAGAAGGGGAGTTCAAGAGGAAGGAAGCAGCCAAAGGAGTGAAAGGAGTTTCAACTGGGCTGCAGGAAAGACAGGTGCTGAGATAGTTTTGGACTCCAGGAGCCGTTACTTCCACCTGATCTTGAATTATTTGCTCACGTGGCAGAAAACCTCATTTAATCATCTGGATTTGTTCAGCTGTAACAATGTAACTGTGTGGTGCTTGATCTTATTGTGCAAGTGCACAGTTTCGAGGGAATACTGCTGTCCACCTCTTGCCTTCCCTCCAGATTCTATGTCCCCCATCCCGCCTCCCAGTCCGACTCCAGGGATGGAATTACATTCTGCACAATATTTCCACAATGTGTCGCCACAACACTTCAAAGAATAATTCATATTAGTCAGGCCAGATGTTTTTATAACAGACCAAACAGAATTATTCACAAATAACTCACTGAGTATTGCTGAAAAAAAGAGACATGCTGAAGTTTTTCACTTTACTCGTCAGGACAAATGCAAGAATACCAAATTTCAAAGGGAACAACAATTTATACTGCAAGAGAAAGAGTTGGCAAACAAACTCTGATTGGCTGTGACATTGCCTTGGAGAATGCACCAGGGAAGATTCCCCCCCTCCCCAAACTCTTAAAGGCAAGTCGACTCTGATTGGCCGAGGAGCTGTCTTTGGAAACGCACCAGGGAGCGGTTGACCCTGCCTAAGGCAGAACAGTGACGGATAGTTCATCTGAGTCACATAGCATCCTGCAACTAGTTTATGAATGATGTAACAAGTTAATTGGGGCTGTTTAGCTCACAGGGCTAATCGCTGGCTTTGAAAGCAGACCAAGGCAAGCCCGCAGCACGGTTCGATTCCCGTAACAGCCTCCCCGAACAGGCGCCGGAATGTGGCGACTAGGGGCTTTTCACAGTAACTTCATTTGAAGCCTACTCGTGACAATAAGCGATTTTCATTTTTCATTGAGTCATTTCATTATCTTTTCTTTTGAAAGTTTGCCAATAAAACAATAAATTTTTTGGATCTGTAGTAGCGAATGGGTTCATTGGACGTCCCCAGATATAACATAGCCGTCCCACCAATGAAGCTGTGACTTGCGTCCATCTCTGTTGCACCCAGGTGAAAACCACAAGTTAGAGCTAGACTGTTCCGAGGCGGTGTCTGGAAACACTCCTTCGCAGAAAGAGGAGTCGAAATGTGGAACCCCTTCCCCCGCCTCCCCCAAATAACTGTTCAGGCTAGGTCAACTGAAAGTTTTAAAACTGTAACTGATTGTTAGGTAAGGCTATTAAGGATTACAGAACTAAAGTGGGTAAGGCGGAGCTAAAATACAGATCAGACATAATTGTAATAAGTATGAAGTTTGTAAGATTATGTTGTGGGGGGTGTCTCTTTAACTAACGGTAAAATAGAGGAATGAAGAGGGTTGAAACGAAAGAGAAAATGCTGGAAAATCTCAGCAGGTCTGGCAGCATGTGTAGGGAGAGAAGAGTCAAAGAGTCATCGGACTCGAAACGTTAGCTCTTTTCTCTCCCTATAGATGCTGCCAGACTTGCTGAGATTTTCCAGCATTTTCCCTTTTGGTTCAGATTCCAGCATCCGTAGCAATTTGCTTTGATCCAATGAAGAGGGATGTGTGTTTATTCTGCCCTAAAGCAAATATGGGCGAGTGAATATTCACACCTTTAAACGATGACCAGGACAGCTATGGGAGAGTGCTAGTCTCCAAGTCTCACAAGGAAGAGTCGGTTTGTCAGGTTTTGTAAATGGTTGTAACGTAAATGGTCTATTTAATTTCAGGATGGAATAGAGATGGGAGATAGCAGATAGTTGATCAGAATTTCTACCTGGATATGAAACCCGTGAGATTCACGTTGTCATGGAGATGTCATGCAACTTTAAGTGTGATGGTCACATTAGCACGCACGCATTTACTTTAAAACACCCCTCATTCTGCCTCACCTCCAAACTGCGTGTAAGCCTGCTTGATATCACACAGTGTTGTGACCAACTGCTCACATGGGATCGGCTCCTGGTACTGAAGGAGATACCTGTAAATATAAAAGGATACCATGATTGCAATCTGGACACTTGAAGGGAGATTTCTACTCTACATTATTTAGTTTAAGTGCGTAGAAAGAACACGCTAATCCTCCTGCAGTAAAGTGCACGCGATGGAAATGTCCCCCAATGTTTTTAAAAGTATTAATTGAGAAGTTCTTTCTTAAATGGAAAGACAATTTTGCATGCTTGATGTAGAACTATTAAAGCACAGGTCCAATGTGATGTATTCTCATCCCCAGGACCTTGACACCAGTTCAGGTCACACTATAAAGAATGGTTTCTCCTTGCCTGTGCTTGGTACACCAAATTGAAGCTCTTTTGTTCATTTGTTTTCAGGGATCTGGGAATTGTTGGCAAAGTTGGCATTTATCACCCATCACCATTCACCCAAGTCGGCGGTGAGCCACCTTCTTGAACCAGTGCAGCTCAGATGGTGAACATGGTCCCACAATGTTCAGGAAATGAAAATGAAATGAGAATCGCTTATTGTCACAAGTAGGTTTCAAATGAAGTTACTGTGAAAAGCCCCTAGTCGCCACATTCCGGCGCCTGTTCGAGGAGGCTGGTACGGGAAGTACCAAGGAGGGAGTTCCAAGATTTTGACACAGTGATGCTAAATCGATGGTGATGTATTTCCAAGTCTGAGGTAGGGGCAGCTAGCATAGCAGTTAGGTTATTGCTCCAGTGATCCGGAGACACAAGTTCAAACCCACCACAGCAGCTTGGGGAATTTACATTCAGTCCATTAAATATATCTGAAATAAAAGCTAGTTTCAATAGTGGTGAACACGAAACAGCCAGAATGCTGTAAAAATCTACCTAGCGCACCACATCCTTTAGGGAAGGAAATGTGCTGTCCCTGCCCAGTCTGATCTGTGAATTAACTCCATAACCACAGCAATGTGGGCGGCACAGTGGTTAGCACTGCTGCCTCACAGCACCAGGTTTGATTCCGGCCTTGGGTGACTGTGTGGAGTTGGGACGCTTTCCCAGTTTCTGCCTGTTAAAGATGTGCAGGTTAGCTGAATTGGCCAGTATCAATGTGTGGGGTTACAGGAGTGGTGGTGGTGGTGCGGGGGCCCTAGGTAGAGTACTCTTTCGGAGGGTCGGTGCAGACTCAATGGGTCAAATGGCCTCCTTCTGCACTGTTGGGATTCTATGGAATGTGGCTGATTCTCAACTACCCTCAGAAATGACCTAGCAAGCCACCAGGCTGCATAAGAATGGCAATAAATACTGACCTTGCCAACCAATCCTACATCCCATGAATGACTAGAAAGTCAGGATGGTGTGGGACCTGGATATGACAGTGTTCCCATGCATTAGGTGCCCTTATCATTCTGGGTGGTGGAAGTGTAGGTGTGGGACGTGCTGACGAAACCTTGCTGACTTGTTGCAGGGAGTCCTGTGAATAGTGGACACTGCAGCCATCGTACACGGCCTCATGGCACTAATTGTCTGTACTATATCCACTAAGGAGCCAATAACTTGCAGCTTTACTTAAAAGGTGAAGGTGTTGGCTGTGAATGCTCCACCTGTGCAATAGGCATTGTTATAAAGTTGGTGTTAAGGTATATTGCTACGGTCAAGTAGCTGCTCTACTCTCACCGGACCACGTGCTGTATTGCTAGAGGATTACTTCCTGTCACCATTTGGTACCCGGATCCCCAACACCATCCACCTGTAGCTGGAGCAGTATCAACAGTCACTAGAAGAGGAATGAGGGATTGCAGATGCTTCAACTGAGACAGTGTTGTGATTTTTAAAAAACTGACGGGAGGTATTCTTGAGCAGCGAGATGTCCATTACGGGTGTGACGTGCTGAGAGGAGCTGTTTGGCATTGAACAATTAGAATGATCTGAAATGAACTGCTGTAAATGAAATTAGAATGTGGTCGGAAGATTATTTCAGAGGACCCGGTTCATTCAAAACTAATGGTTTATCTTACCTCTGGGCAATCAATCGCAGCTCATTTGTAAGAACATTGGCATCTGACGTTATTCCTGCGACGCTACAAGCCATATCACTGGGAGACAGATTTTACAGAAAATAGTAGTCAATTTATATATCTTTACATGAGGCTTTTGGTATTACTGTTTAACGAACATTTATATATACACACACACACAAGTAAAACTACCAGTATCGAATTAACAATATAGAATATTCCATTGTTAATGGTAATCTTGTTAAAACTAACTCTGTAAATTATTTAAACAAAACACAAAAGTTATGCAAAGAGATGACAACTACAGGCTCCAACCGTAGACATCTAACTCCCTCTCGTGGCTGCTTGTTGCACAGAACAATAGGAAGGAAGGACATTCATTCAATTGATCACGCATGATCTGAGCTTCGAATCCCTTTCCTTCCCGATTTCCCTCCTTAATGATCTCCCATTTTAAGATTACGCCCCCTTATTGCAGATTCCCCCACTCCTCAATCTTCTAAACTCAGAGGCGTACAAGCCAAGCTTACCTAATTTGAAAGTTATATTGGTAATGTTAACGCGGGTTGATTTGCCCAATAGATTAGTTATGTATCTGAGTTTACACTTACTCATTTAGTTTATATATTTTTTCAGAAAAGAAAACTTCATCCAGTAGCTTGTGTATGTTGCGTCTCTCTGCAGCCAACAGAACACCGTCATTTGCTAAGATCCCCAGGCAGGTCCCGGCGTGGCCAATGGCCTCCATAGCATATTCCACCTGATAGAGCCGCCCTGTCATTTCATGAAAAAGAAGTTTGTCTTTGAATGAAACACACAGTTGAAGAGCAATGATACAAGGGTAAAGTCGCCATAGTCCCAGATGACCAGAGGCTGCTTTCCCCTTTGAAGGGGGGGAGCTGACTGGTGGTGATTTAACCCGAGGATCACCACACCTCAGGCGAAGGGCATTTTTGAGAAGGCGGGGCCTTCATGAATATTATTCAATGATTATTATTCAATGAAACAAAACGGGCCATTAAAACAGTCAGACCCTTCATTTTATAGAAGGCCGAAGCTCAGAGAACCTCACCTTCTGGCGAGAATATGGTCGTCCGCGAATCATATCTTCGAGACTGCAAAGGCAAACAAAATAGGAATTAGTATTACACATTACATTTTATTATATTTCAAACTCTAGCACGGTAGCATAGTGGTTAGCACAATTGCCTCACAGCTCCAGGGTCCCAGATTCGATTCCGGCTTGGGTCACTGTCTGTGCGGAGTCTGCACATCCTCCCTGTGTGTGCGTGGGTTTCCTCCGGGTGCTCGTTTCCTCCCACAGTCCAAAGATGTGCAGGCTAGGTGGATTGGCCATGATAAATTGCCCTTAGTGTCCAAAATTGCCCTTAGTTTTGGGTGGGGTTACTGGGTTATGGGGATAGGGTGGAGGTGTTGACCTTGGGTAGGGTGCTCTTTCCAAGAGCAGGTGCAGACTCGATGGGCTGAATGGCCTCCATCTGCACTGTAAATTCTATGAAAAAACTCCTCTCTCCATTGTGGGAATCATTTTCTCCTCTTCCTTGAGGGTTCTGCACCAATGTTGAGGCTCCTACTCCCAGGTCACATTCCGTTGAGGAATCACCTTCCTCCAACGTAGGAAAGAGGGATGATTACATCAGGATATAGGTGATGGGCGACATGGGATGTAAGGAACAACAGCCAAAAACCCACATCACAAAACAGAATGGTGTTGGGTTTAATATGCAAGAAATAAATTTGAGCAATATCGGGACCAAATTCTGGAACATGCATCATTGTACAATTAGCAGCTTTGCGAAAATCTTAATTTGATTATTATACCTCAGCTTCCACTAACTGCTTGAACTACACTGGAGAGACAGTGGTGTAGTGGTGATGTTATGGGACTAGAAATCCAGAAGCTTAGGCTAATGCTTTGAGGGCACGGGTTCAAATCCCACCGCAGCGTTATTCAAATTCAATTACTAATTCTGGCATTGAATGCTAGTCTCAGTATTCATAGAATCATAGAATTCATACAGTGCAGAAAATGGGGAAATTCGGCCCATCAAGTCTGCACCTGTACTCCGGAAGAGTACCCCACCCAGGCCCACTCCCGCACCCTATCCCCGTAACCCCACCTAACCGTTGGACACTAAAGGGCAATTTTGGCATGGTCAATCCACCTAACCTGCATATCTTTGGACTGTGGGAGGAAATCGGAGCACCCGGAGGAAACCCACACAGACATGGGGAGAACATGCAGACTCCACACAGTCACCTATGGCCAGGATCTAACCCGGGACCCTGGCGCTGTGCTAGCCACCATACTGCCCCTTTGTGACCATCAATTGTTGCAATTTCCCCAGGAATTCTGCCATCTTTACCTGATCTGGCTGACATGCGTCTCGGAGCTGCCCTGCGAAATGGCCTAGCAAGCCACTCAGTTTTGGGGCAATTAGGGATGAGCATTAAATACTAGCCTTGCCAGTGATGCACACAACCCATGAAAGAATTAGCAAAACACAACTAGTTTGAATACAGTACATCCGCACTCCTGTTAAAAGTCAAACTTACATCTACGTGCAATTAAAATCTCAATTACTTACCATTATGTTCTCAGTTTAGATCAAAAGTCTGGGAACAGAAAAAGGAAATCAGTTAACATGTGTGATACTCTGCTGAAACAAGACTGACGGTGTCTGTACCCAATATCTTCTTAATGCTGACAACAGAGGAAACCTTTCATGAAGCATTCAAATAGCTCGGGACCAGAAGGTGAACACCGATGATGGTGGCCATTTGGCCCATTTATTTGCTCATATCCATAAACGTAGAGCCAAGTAACATATCAGAGTTCAGAGTAGAACCAGCATCAACATGTGCATCTCACTCAATGTGATGTTTAACTCAAAGCTGCTGGACTGTTGCAAAACTATGAACCAACATTTGATGCACGCTTATTATTTTTTAACTTTTAACTCATTCCTTTATCAGCCAAAATACAGTCACACACACACTGAAACGTTGCTAATTTACAACTACCACACAAAGCCTCACAAAGGTTCTCTAACTAAAAACCAGTGACGCTGCCGATCGCTACTCCAGCAAAATTCGTTGCCATGCAATCAGAGAGGCGAAGACCACAACATCGGCCTTCCTCCTCTCCATCAGCTCCGGCTTCTCTGAAACGCCAAATATCGCCACCACAGGTTCCGGGTCTATCACCTCCTCCACTACCCTGGCTAAGACCGTGAACACTCCCCCCCCCCCCCCCCCCCCCAGAATGTTCCCAATTTTTCGCAACCCCAAAACATGTGCGCATGATTCGCTGGCCCCGCCCACACCTCTCACACACATCATCTGCTACCCCCTGAAAGAACCCACCCATTCTCGCCCGAGTCATGTGCACCCTGTGCACCGCCTTAAACTGTGTCAGGCTCATCCTTGCACAAGAGGTCCCGCTTATCCTTCACAGCGCCTCACTCCACAATTGATCTTCCCTCCCAACTCCGCTTCCAATTTCTCCTTGATCTTCACCACCCGCTCACCTCCCTCAGCCACTTGTATATATCCCCAACTCTTCGCTCTCATTCCACATCCGGAAGCAGCAGTTGCTCCAGCAGGGTGTATCCCGGCAACCAAGGGAATCCCCTCCAGACCTTTCGTGCAAAGTCCCTGCAGATACCTGAACTCACTCCCCCTCAGCAGCTCTACCCTCTCCCTTAGCTCATCCAAAGAACAAAGAAAAGTAGCACAGGAACAGGCACTTCAAGCCTGTGCCGACCATGCTGCCCGACTAAACTACAATCTTCTACACTTCCTGGGTCCGTATCCCTCTGTTCCCATCCTATTCATGTATTTGTCAAGATGCCCCTTAAATGTCACTATCGTCCCTGCTTCCACCACCTCCTCCGGCAGCGAGTTCCAGGCACCCACTACCCTCTGTGTAAAAAACCTGCCTCGTTCATCTACTCTATACCTTGCCCCCCTCGCACCTTAAACCTATGCCCCCTAGTAATTGACCCCTCTACCCTGGGGAAAAGCCTCTTACTATCCACTCTGTCTATGCCCCTCATAATTTTGTAGACCTCTATCAGGTCGTCCCTCAACCTCCGTCGTTCCAGTGAGAACAAACTGAGTTTATTCAACCGCTTCTCATAGCTAATGCCCTCCATACCAGGCAACATTCTGGTAAATCTCTTCTGCACCCTCTCTAAAGCTTCCACATACTTCTGGTAGTGTGGTGACCAGAATTGAACACTATACTCCAAGTGTGGCCTAACTAAGGTTCCATACAGCTGCAACATGACATGCCAATTCTTATACTCAATGCCCTGGCCAATGAAGGCAAGCATGACTTCTTGACTACCTTCTCCACCTGTGTTGCCCCTTTCAGTGGCCTGTGGACCTGTACACCTAGATCTCTCTGACTTTCAATACTCTTGAGGGTTCTACTATTCACTGTATATTCCCTTCCTGCATTAGACCTTCCAAAATGCATTACCTCACATTTGTCCAGATTAAACTCCATCTGCCATCTCTCCGCCCAAGTCTCCAAACGAGCTAAATCCTGCTGTATCCTCTGACAGTCCTCATCGCTATCCGTAATTCCACCAACCTTTGTGTCGTCTGCAAACTTACTAATCAGACCAGTTACATTTTCCTCCAAATCATTTATATATACTACGAACAGCAAAGGTCCCAGCACTGATCCCTGCGGAACACCACTACTCACATCCCTCCAATTAGAAAAGCATCCTTCCATTGCTACTCTCTGCCTTCTATGACCTAGCCAGTTCTGTATCCACCTTACCAGCTCACCCCTGATCCCGTGTGACTTTACCTTTTGTACCAGTCTACCATGAGGGACCTTGTCAAAGGCCTTACTGAAGTCCATATAGACAACATCCACTGCCCTACCTGCATCAATCATCTTTGTGACCTCTTCAAAAAACTCTATTAAGTCAGTGAGATACGACCTCCCCGTCACAAAACCATGCTGCCTCTCACTAATACATCCATTTGCTTCCAAATGGGAGTAGATCCTGTCTCGAAGAATTCTCTCCAGTAATTTCCCTACCACTGACAAAAGGCTCACCGGCCTGTAGTTCCCTGTATTATCCTTGCTACCCTTCTTAAACAAAGGAACAACATTGGTTATTCTCCAGTCCTCCGGGACATCACCTGAAGAGTGAGGATCCAAAGATTTCTGTCAATCCCTCAGCAATTTCCTCTCTAGCCTCCTTCAGTATTCTGGGGTAGATCCCATCAGGCCCTGGGGACTTATCTACCTTAATATTTTTCAAGACGCCCAACACCTCGTCTTTTTGGATCTCAATGTGACCCAGGCTATCTACACACCCTTCTCCAGACTCAATATCCACCAATTCCTTCTCTTTGGTGAAGACAGATGCAAAGTATTCATTTAGTACCTCGCCCATTTCCTCTGGCTCCACACATAGATTCCCTTGCCTATCCTTCAGTGGGCCAACCCTTTCCCTGGCTACCCTCTTGCTTTTTATGTACGTGTAAAAAGCCTTGGGATATTCCTTAACTCTATTTGCCAATGACTTTTCATGACCCCTTCTAGCCCTCCTGACTCCTTGCTTAAGTTCCTTCCTACTTTCCTTATATTCCACACAGGCTTTGGCTGTTCCCAGCCTTCTAGCCCTGACAAATGCCTCCTTTTTCTTTTTGACGAGGTCTACAATATCTCTCGTTATCCAAGATTCCTGAAATTTGCCCTATTTATCTTTCTTCCTCACAGGAACATGCCGGCCCTGAATTCCTTTCCACTGACACTTGAAAGCCTTCCACATATCAGATGTTGATTTACCCTCAAACATCCGCCCCCAATCTAGGTTCTTCAGTTCCCGTCTAATATTGTTATGATTAGCCGTCCCCCAATTTAGCACATTCACCCTAGGACCACTCTTATCCTTGTCCACCAGCACTTTAAAACTTACTGAATTGTGGTCACTGTTCCCGAAATGCTCCTCTACTGAAACTTCTACCACCTGGCCGGGCTCATTCCCCAATACCAGGTCCAGTACAGCCCCTTCCCTAGTTGGACTGTCTACATATTGTTTTAAGAAGCCCTCCTGGATGCTCCTTACAAACTCTGCCCCGTCTATGCCCCTAGCACTAAGTGAGTCCCAGTCAATATTGGGGAAGTTGAAGTCTCCCATCACAACAACCCTGTTGTTTTTACTCTTTTCCAAAATGTGTCTACCTATCTGCTCCTCTATCTCCTGCTGGCTGTTTGGAGGCCTGTAGTAAACCCCCAACATTGTGACTGCACCCTTATTATTCCTGATCTCTATCCATATAGCCTCACTGGCTTCTGAGGTGTCCTCCCGTAGTATAGCTGTGATATTCTCCCTAACCAGTAGCGCAACTCTGCCACCCCTTTTACATCCCCCTCTATCCTGCCTGAAACATCTAAACCCTGGAACGTTTAGCTGCCGATCCTGTCCTTCCCTCAACCAGGTCTCTGTAATGGCAACAACATCATAGTTCCAAGTACTAATCCAAGCTCTAAGTTTATCTGCCTTACCCGTAATAGTTCCTGCATTAAAACATATGCACTTCAGGCCACCAGATCCGCTGTGTTCAGCAACATCTCCCCGTCTGCTCTGCCTCAGAGCCATAGTGGCCCTATTCCCTAGTTCTCCCTCAATGCTTTCACCTTCTGACCTATTGCTCCGGTGCCCACCCCCCTGCCATACTAGTTTAAACCCTACCGTGTGACACTAGCAAACGTCGTAGCCAGGATATTTATGCCTCTCCAGTTTAGATGCAACCCGTCCATCTTATACAGGTCACACCTGCCCCAGACTGGCAAACCCTTCGTCCAAATACAAATACCTCACCTTGACTGGCCCCGCTTCCCTCCATCTCCTGTATACACTATCCACATAACCCCCCCCCGGCTCAAACCCATGATTCTCGCACAGCAGCATTGTCTCTCTTTGGCTTGACGGCAGCGTCCTGTTAGTGGTGAATACCACTCGTGTTGTTAGTGCATAGTAGCAACATGAAACAGCTAGCTTTACCTGTTGCTCAAATCTTTAAGATGCCTTTCCTTTCCAGTGTAATCGGAGGTGGACTGGCCAGGTTTCTGGGCCAAAAGTGACGGCCTCCGTTTGTGAGTTTGAGCAATATACAGTGCAAAATTATCCAATCATAATAGTCATTATCCCATAGGATGCCTTCGATATGCCTTATTTCAGCATCAAGCCTGCATGGGGAGCAAATGGCTAGGACCCTATTTACAAGGTTGCCAATAGACCAATCTTCTAACGGGTGGAACTGTAAGAATCCCAAAGTATTATTATTGCCCAGTGATGTTAGGCATTTAGCATTCTTCTAAAAATCTAAACCTTCAGGAACAGGACTTTTCCAACTACAATTTTCAGCAGTGTTTAATTGTAATCTTTATTGTCACAAGTAGGCTTACATTAACACTGCAATTAAGTTACTGTGAAAAGCCCCTAGTCGCCACATTCTGGCACCTGTTCGGGTACACAGAGGGAGAATTCAGAATGTCCAATTCACCTAACAAGCATATCTTTCGGGACTTGTGGGAGGAAACCGGAGCACCCGGAGGAAACCCACGCAGACACGGGGAGAATGTGCGGACTCCGCAGATCGTGACCCAAGCCAGAATCGGACCTGGGACACTGCTACTGTGAAGCAACAGTGCTGACTACTGTGCTACTATGCCACTCATTAGTTTAAACAACCAATCAGTGAGATGCCCATCACAAAATGGTCCAAATGTCTTGGAAACTAGAGCATCACTTAATCACATAACAGCTAAAACACAGATGGTGTTCTGATCTAATAAAGTATTAGAATGTATGGGTGTTTAATACTGTTTGTTAAAAAAGGTATTTAGTCATTTGAATTTTGGAAAATGTTGGCAAATACAGACCTCAGTCAATTTCCACATCGTTTTTCATGCCTATTGGATTTTTAAACTTATATTTAGACTATTTTAGACAATGATTCAAAAGTAATCACACTATCTTACCAATGAGCCCTTTCATATGTCATAAACTGGGCCAGATTTTGATGTTTGAGACCTTAAAGTTGGATGTCTGCAAGTCGCATAGTAATTCCTAATGAGAATAACCTAAGCTATCTTACAATGCCGACTGTTAGATCCAGTCCCATCCACAATCACCTCCAGGTTCACAACATGTCCTTCCTTCAGTCACTGTCCTGTACAAACAGCACCAGAGGGTTTACTTACATAGTGCTGCTCCCAGTCCCCTCGGAATGTACTGCCCTCCTCTCGAGGATGGCCTAATTAATCTCAGGTTCTACACACAGAGCAAGATAGGAACATAAGTCGGAGCAGGAGTAAAACATATGGCCCTTTAATCAAGCTCTGCCATTCAATATGGTCATGGCCGATCCTCGGGTTCAATTCCACTTTCTCCCCGCACCCTTAGATTCAGAAACCCCAATAAACTGTCTATTGAAGCCTTGGATTTTCAATGAGGGAGCATCCACAGGCCTCTGTGGTAGAGAATCCTAAAGATCCACAGCCCGTTGAGTGAACAAATTTCTCATCTCAGTCCGAAAGTATAGCATTCTACCCATTAGAAATATAACCAGGAACCCACCTGCCCCCACAGAAGATCTCACTGCATTAGCTGTTGAGGGGCAGGGAAGCTACAGTCACAATTTATCCCTCACCCGTTGCTGTACGTCGGACATTGTGTTATTCTATATTACAACTGAGCTTCACAAATTACCTCATTATCTGTAAAGTGTTCTGTCTGGAGGCCACACATAATTCTCACCACTGTTATGAAGGTAGTGGCATTTGGCCTAATGCAGGCAGGTGCAGAGAGCAGCGCGAGGATTGGGTTAGATTTTAGGGCTCTTTCTGTTCATCGACAGCAACTGGGTGGCTGGGGAGCATCCTGGGACACTGGGTCCCTCAGGAATCGAGGAGAAATTTTGTTGGAAGACAGAATAACGGGTCCGAGGATCGGGGCAGAGTTTTGGGAAATTGAGGATGGGTTGCGTGACTTGTGACAAGGGGGGTGGGTGGAAGTTTGCCATATTATCCCAGGGAGGCTGTGTTCGAGTTTACAGGTGAAAAAGAAAGTTGCTTTCCCCGCCCATAGAAGCTGCATTCCAAACAATGAGCCCACTGCAGTTGTGCAAACCATGATGGCAACAAGAGGAAGATCACGGGGATGGGTTGGAGCTGCAGTATAATAGGGTTTGCACCCAAAAATGATTCAACCTTTTCTCCATCACATTTGGAGCCTTCAGTGGGAGACGCTCCCAGTCTCTGAGCTGTGAGGATTTACTGGAGATTCTGAACACAGTTGGAGTCTTACACTCGAGGAATGCCACCTGCTTCTGGGGGCTATTCGACCTCCTGGAGTGACTGCAAGCGATTTACAAGTTCTGCCCCGCTATATTTTGCCCAATCCAGTCCTAAAAAAATTCTACAATGGAGACAGCGTTAACATTGAGTCCAGTATGACTGCTTTAGAACCAGACCTGAAGAGTCTGATTAGACTCGAAACGTTAACTGTTTCCCTTTACATAGATTTGTGTTTTTATTTCAAGTCATCTGTAGTATTTGGCTTTTGTTATTATACTTATGATGCCACCTAACCCTCTGTAAAGACCACAATGAACTGTAGGACAGCAGTGGATAGTCTCGCCTCATCATCCTTACTAACTGTGGTACACATCCTGGATAGAATCTATGATTTGATGACATTCCACACAGCTTCCCCATGAGAGCTTGTTTCCTGGTTTCAGAAGTGCCATACAAACTGCTGAAAGATAATGCAAGCATCAGGCAAACTCCTTCCCATCTCGCTGAACTGTCCGACACATTCCTCACAATGTTTATCTATCCTGGACCATTTTGATTGCACTAATGGATCTAATATTCACAACGCAATGACAAGAACTACTGCCGTCAGTGAGATAATTCAGGCTTGTTTTGAGTAAATTGGGACCACAGCTGCACTGTCTCAGAACCAGATTCTTACTCCCACGACTCAGAAGCACTCTCTTGAAACAATTCGTCTCTCGAGTTCTTTATTGATCAACCACCATTTCCTTCTCCCCATACCTGTTGGGAAGTCATTTTTAAATTTATTAATGGGATGCGGGCATCACTGGCTGGGCCAGCATTTACTACCCATCCCTAATTGCCCTTGAGTAGGTGGTGGTGAGCCGCCTTCTTGAACCGCTGCAGTCCATGTGGTGTAGGTACACCCAATGCTACTACGGAGGGAATTCCAGGATGTTGTCCCAGCGACAGTGAAGGGACAGCCGATATATTTCCATGTCAGGATGGGGTGTAGCTTGGAGGGGAACCTCCAGGTGGTGGTGTTCTCAGGTATCTGCTGCCCATACCTTCGAGACAGTGGTGGCTGTGGGTTTGGAAGCTGCTGCCTAATGGGCCTCAGCGAGTTTCTGCAGTGTACCTTGTAGATGAAACACACGGCTGCTACTGTGCGTAGGTGATGTAGGGAGTGAATGTTTGTGAAAGGGCGGCACGCTAGCATAGTTGTTAGCACTATGGCTTCACAGCACCAGGGTCCCAGGTTCAATTCCCAGCTTGGGTTACTGCCTGTGCGGAGTCTGTGCGGGTTTCCTCCCACAAGTCCCGAAAGACGTGCGATTAGCTGAATTGGACATTCTGAATTCTCCCTCTGTGTACCCAAACAGGCGCTGGAATGTGGCGACTTGAGGATTTTCACAGTAACTTCATTGCAGTGTTAATGTAAGCTTATTTGTGACAATAAAGATAATTATTACTACTAATCAAGCCGGCTACTTTGTCCTGATAGTGTCGAGTTTCTTGAGTGTTGTTGGAGCTGCACTCATCCAGGAGGAGCTTTGTGGGAGTCAGGAGGGGAGTTACTTGCTGCAGGATTCTTTGGCTTTGATCTGTTCTTGTAGTCACAGTATTTAAATAGCTCATCCAACTCAATTTCTGGTCAATGGTAACTTCGAGGATGTTAATAGTAGGAGTTTCAAGAATGGTAATGCCATTGTGTGTCCGGGGAAATGATTAGGTCCTCTCTTGTTGGAGATAGTCACTGTTTGGCACTGTGTGTGGCACGAATGTTACTTGCAATACCATGTAGGTAATACAGGTGTGGTATCCAGTTCCTGCTGAGCTAGTTCCGAAGTACCAAGTTGGCATAACATCCTCTCAAGACCAAAAGGATAGAATCACTGATTTGTTGGAGGCGACTGGATTTAGCATCCTGTGGGACAAGTCCAGGCAAACCCACCTCCCGGTGAATGACTTTACCCGACGGGAAAATTATTTAAGATCATGTGTGTGCTAACTATGAGACCCATGTCAGATCTAGAACATAGAACAGTACAGCACAGAACAGGCCCTTCAGCCCTCGATGTTGTGCCGAACATTGTCCGAAACCAAGATCAAGCTATCCCACTCCATGTCATTCTGGTGTGCTCCATGTGCCTATCCAATAACCGCTTGAAAGTTCCAAAAGTGTCCGACTCCACTATCACAGCAGGCAGTCCATTCCTGAGTAAAGAACCTACCTCGGCCATCCCTCCTATATCTCCAACCCTGAACCTTATAGTTATGCCCCCTTGTAACAGCTACATCCACCCGAGGAAATAGTCTCTGAAGGTCCACTCTATCTATCCCCCTAACTGAGCCCATCAGCCTCATAAAGTTGCATCAATGACATGATGGAGACAGAAACTGAGCACGAGCAGGTTGGGCGATGCTCAAAATTGCCCTCAGTGTCCAAAAAGGGGTTTACTGGGATAGGTGTGGACTTCAGTAGGGTGCCCTTTCCAAGGGCTGGTGTAGACTCTATGGGCCGAATGGCCTCATTCTGCACTGTCATTCTGATTCGGAGAGGCCCCCAGGAGCCGGAGCCGGAGCTGGGCCTCTCCTCTCCCCCCCGGAACCGGAGCTGGGCCTCTCCCCCCCTGAGCCGGAGCTGGGCCTCTCCTCTCCCCCCCGGAGCCGGAGCTGGAGCTGGGCCTCTCCCCCCCCCCGGAGCCGGAACCGGGCCTCTCCCCCCCGGAGCCAGGCCCCTCCACCGGAGCCGGGCCTCTCCACCGGGCTCTGCAGCCGAGGCCGCGCCGGCACAAACCGAAAGCGAAACCGCCCGGCAGACTCACGGTGACTCGGGGATTTCCTCCCTCCCCCAGGCCGGCAGGGGCCCCAGGCCCGGCTCCCGGGGAGATGGGCTCTGCCTCCCGGGCCTCCGCCGCCCCGCTTCTCTCCCCCCCATTGCGGTCTCTCACCTCCCGCTCCGGCTCCACCGCTGCCGACCGACCCCAACCAGCCGACGAGACGCTGACTGAGGCCAAGAGCGGCGACTCTCCGGGAACCTGAGCGGCAGCGGCAGCGCCACCCGGCGCCTGGGAGGACGCAGCACTTCAACCGGTAAAGCAGACAAAACCCCAGAGACTGTGAGTAATCAGAAATCAACACAAAAAACCTGAAATAAACACAGGAAAATTCTGAAATAAAAACAGAAAAATTCTGAAATAAAAACAGAAAAATTCTGAAATAAAAACAGAAAAACCTGAAGTAAAACAGAAAAATTCTGAAATAAAAACAGAAAAACCTGAAATAAAACTGAAAAATTCTGAAATAAAAACAAAAATCTGAAATAAACACAAAAAATCTGAAATAAAACAGAAAAATTCTGAAATAAAAACAGAAAAACTTGAAATAAACACAAAAAACTGAAATAAAACAGAAAAATTCTGAAATAATAACAGAAAAATTCTGAAATAAAAACAGAAAAGCCTGAAATAAAACAGAAAATTTCAGAAATAAAAACAAAAATCTGAAATAAACACAAAAAATCTGAAATAAAACAGAAAAATTCTGAAATAAAAACAAAAATCTGAAATAAACACAAAAAATCTGAAATAAAACAGAAAAATTCTGAAATAAAAACAGAAAAACTTGAAATAAACACAAAAAACTGAAATAAAACAGAAAAATTCTGAAATAATAACAGAAAAATTCTGAAATAAAAACAGAAAAGCCTGAAATAAAACAGAAAAATTCAGAAATAAAAACAAAAATCTGAAATAAACACAAAAAATCTGAAATAAAACAGAAAAATTCTGAAATAAAAACAGAAAAACCTGAAATAAACACAAAAAATCTGAAATAAAATCAAAAATCTGAAATAAACACAAACATTCTGAGAATTAGTCTCCCGCCATATTTTTTTCTGTTCTGCCTATTCATCCTTGTTCATAAATCTGTGCTTCTCTTTTCACATTCTCACTGACTTCATAACCCACTCATAGAAAGGTTAGAGCACAGAAGGAGGGCATTCAGCCCATCGCATCTGTGCCAGCTCTGTGAAGGAGCAATTCGCCTAGCTCCACTACCCTGCCATTCCCTCCATAACCTTACCAAATTCTTCCTTTTCAGCTAACTATCCAGTTCCTCCCTATCTACCCTGTTTGGTCTCCTCATGATTTTGAACACCTCCTCTCAGCCTTTTCTCCAAGGAAAACAGACACAATTTCTCCAGTCTATCCGCATAACTGAAGCTTCACATCTCTGGGCCCTGCCTATGAAACTATCGTCGATTGTTGTAAAAACCTATCTGGCTCACTAATGCCCTTTAGGGAAGGAAATCTGCCGTCCTTACCCGGACCCTGGACATACCTGATCTCCTGGATGTGGTGGGATTGCCTGCAGTACCAGTAGTGACCACTGCTCCTGTCTGGAGCTGCTGGGACTACAGAGCTGCCTGTCATCCAATTGGCTGGCAACTCTCTAAGGCAGAACCTCCTATCCAGATCGGCGTGGTGGTCTTGCCTTAAATCAATCAGTGCCGCTCTCAGCATTAAATTGTTGCACAGCAGCTGTTGGGAACATGGGTGGGTTTCCCCCATTCCTGACATTTTAGCAGTGGGGAATTGGGGATCATGACACCCTATCAAATCTAGCCCAGAGAGACTGGTGAAGTGGGCAGACACATGGCAAATGCAGTTTAACAGATTGAAGTGATACATTGTGGAAGGAAGAATGAAGAGATACAATATAAACATAAATGACACAATTTTAAAGGTCTGCGGGCACAGACCTGGGGAAACCTGGGGGACACGTGTATACAAACGTTTTGAAGGTGCATGGATAAGTTGAAAAAGCTGTTCAAAAAGCATGATGGAATCTTGACTTTATTAACCAAAGTAATAAAACAAGAATGTTAAGTGAAACGTTTATCTTATATCATATCTTATAAAACGCTGGCTAAGGCCCTGCTGGGGTATTAAGTCTAATTCACTTTAGGAACATTTTAGGATGGAAGAATGTCTGGGCCTTGGAAAGCATAGAGGAGACTCACCAGCATGGAACGAGGGTGTTCCATTAGTTCCACCTGACTTGGTAAGGTCCTCCACCTGTTTTGTTATGCTCTTGACGTAGCATAAGCTGCTTCCTTGATGTACACTCTGACAAAAGAAGGTTCAGACTTGGAGATAGCTTTAACACATTTATTGAACTGTTAACAATTCTCCGACTTGGATTCGACTCTCCTGTTAATCCTGCTATAGCTACTCAGACTAACTAACCAGTCTGCTACAATCCACGTGGTGGGTGTGATGTGTTTCAGTCAACCCTGTCTGTACTCACTAAGTGTCTCCACTGGAAAGAGGCTGAGCATGTGTGCTGTGTCCTTTTATATGGGTTGGTGTAATGCCCTCCTGTGGTCATGTCATGCCTGGGTGTCTTGTCTCTGGTGCTCCCTCTAGTGTCTAGCTAGGTGTAGTGTCTTTATATCAACCCCTTGTGTATTTACAGTGATGCATATCACCACACCACCTACTTGCATTTCCTGACTTTAATAATTAAATAGTGAGGGTTACTATTCTGTTGTTTCGTTTTATTTTTGCGCCCCCTGTTCAACAACTGAAGACCACACCTCTCTACTCAACAACTCTTGTATTCCCCCAAATTTTCACTTTGGGGGGTCACACCAAATCTGTGGTATTAAAATGGGCCATGTTGGTGGGTGTGGGACTGGAGCCACATACAGGTCAGCATGGGTACAACTGCCATTGCAGATTTCCTTTCCTCAGTTTTTCTGATGACCCAACGTCTTCATGGCCATTTTATTGATACCATTGGTTTAGTCCCAGATTTTTATCAAATTCAAATTCACAACTCATCACGGTTGGGATATGATCTCTGGATTATTAGTCAATGTCTCAGGATTACTAGTCCAGTAAATTATAATCACAACACTATCGAACCACTTCCCATATCAGAAAACCTGGGAGGGATATATATCACTGTTCTACGATAGTTGGTTTTATAGGCCATGAACGAGTCCAGACCAAGTAGATTTAAGAACCTTGTTTTATTAACACTATTATTTGCAATATAGACCAGATCCCAACTGGGTCTGAACCGTCGGTACCATACCTGGCCGACTTTATACAGAACCTAACTGTGGTGATATGTATCACTGTAGATACACAAGGGTTTAATGTAGATACACTAGGACTGAGTAAACACTAGAGGGAGCACCAGAGACATCATGACATGCAGACATTCAACCAATAGTTCAGTAAGACAGGACACGACCAATGGGCAATCAATACACCCAGAGGTGACACTATCACAAGGGGGCAACCCGTATATAAGGACAGGGCACACATGCTCTTTCTCTTTCCATAGGCGACACTCAGAGAGACAGGAGCAGATCAGGAAGCATCACACCCACCGCATGGCTTAGAGCAGACTGGTTAGTTAGATTGAGTTACTATAGCAAGATTAGCAGGAGAGTCGAACTCAAGTAGGAAAATTGTTAACTGTTCAATAAATGTGTCTAACTTGGTCTCCCAGCTTCAAGTGCATTGTTTCATGTCTTGCAACATGATCATGTCCGCCTACAGCTGCCTCAAGTGTGCAAATACACGGGCCCTTTTGACCGGCCCATTCAGCCCACGCATGTTCCACGTGACCAAATTGGTCAGGGATTGGATTGGATTGGATTTGTTTATTGTCACGTGTACCGAGGTACAGTGAAAAGTATTTTTCTGCGAGCAGCTCAACAGATCATTCAGTACATGGGAAGAAAAGGGAATTAAACAGAATTCAAGAAATACAAGAAAATACATAATAGGGCAACACAAGATATACAATGTAACTACATAAGCATTGGCATCGGATGGAAGCATACATGGGTGTAGTGTTAATGAGGTCAGTCCATAAGAGGGTCATTTAGGAGTCTGGTGACAGTGGGGAAGAAGCTGTTTTTGAGTCTGTTCGTGCGTGTTCTCAGACTTCTGAATCTCCTGCCCGATGGAAGAAGTTGGAAAAGTGAGTAAGCCGGGTGGGAGGGATCCTTGATTATGCTGCCTGCTTTCCCCCGGCAGCGGGAGGTGTAGATGGAATCAATGGATGGGAGGCAGGTTCGTGTGATGGACTGGACGGTATTCACGACTCTCTGAAGTTCCTTGCGGTCCTGGGCCGAGCAGTTGCCATACCAGGCTGTGATGCAGCCCGATAGGATGCTCTCTATAGTGCATCTGTAAAAGTTGGTAAGGGTTAATGTGGACATACCGAATTTCCTTAGTTTCCTGAGGAAGTATTAGCGCTGTTGTGCTTTCTTGGTGATAGCGTCGACGTGAGTGGACCAGGATAGATTTTTGGTGATGTGCACCACTAGGAATTTGAAACTGCTCACCATCTCTACCTCAGCTCCGTTGATGCTGACAGGGGTGTGTACAGTACTTTGCTTCCTGAAGTCGATGACCAGCTCTTTAGTTTTGCTGGCATTGAGGGAGAGATTGTTGTCGTTACACCACTCCGCTAGGTTCTCTATCTCCCTCCTGTATTCAAACTCGTCGTTATTCGAGATCCGGCCCACTATGGTCGTATCGTCAGCAAACTTGTAGATGGAGTTGGAACCAAGTTTTGCCATGCAGTCGTGTGTGTACAGGGAGTAGAGTAGGGGGCTAAGTACGCAGCCTTGCGGGGCAACGGTATTGAGGACTATTGTGGAGGAGGTGTTGGTGTTCATTCTTACTGACTGTGGTCTGTTGGTCAGAAAGTCAAGGATCCAGTTGCAGAGTGGAGAGCCAAGTCCTAGGTTTTGGAGCTTTGATATGAGCTTGGCTGGGATTATGGTGTTGAAGGCGGAGCTGTAGTCAATAAATAGGAGTCTGATGTAGGAGTCCTTGTTTTTGAGATGCTTTAGGGATGAGTGTAGGGCCAGGGAAATGGCGTCTGATGTGGACCGGTTGCGACGATATGCGAATTGAAGTGGGTCAAGGCGTTCCGGGAGTATGGAGGTGATGCGCTTCATGATCAGCCTCTCGAAGCACTTCATTACAACTGACGTCAGGGCCACCGGGCGGTAGTCATTGAGGCACGTTGCCTGGTGGGGCACTCTACCCCCTCCCCTGTCAATCAGCCATGACCTTTCCTAGGCCGGCCCATGCCCCGCACCTCACCTGGCCCTCCTGCGGTAGCTACCGTCGCCCACTTTCCTAGTCCAACACCTTGAAAGTCTCCCCTTTGTCAGCAGTCTACCCCCCCGCCCCTCTTCCCCCCGCTGCATTGATCTTCAGCTCACCCCCCACTTTGCTTTATTAACTGCGCTCTCAACCTGTCTTACTGACTTAATAATAATAATCTTTAGTGTCTATGAAAAGCCCTAAGTCACCACATTCCGGCGCCTGTTCTGGTATACTGAGGGAGAATTCAGAATGTCCAATTCACCTAACAGCACGTCCTTCAGGACTTGTGGGAGGAAACCGGAGCGCCCGGAGAAAACCTACGCAGACACGGGAGAACGTGCAGACTCCGCACAGACAGTGACCTAAGCGGGAATCGAGTCCGGGTCCCTGATGCTGTGAAGCAACAGTGCTAGCCACTGCGCTATCGTGCTGCCCATTCAATGATTTGTGCAAATATACCCCATTCATTTTTTAAATAAAATTAGAGTACCCAATTATTTTTTTTCAATTATGGGGCAATTTAGCATGGCCAATCCACCTACCCTGCACATCTTTGGGTTGTGGGGGTGAGACCCACGCAGACACGGGGAGAATGTGCAAACTCTACGCAGACAGTGACCTGGGGCCGGGATCAAACCCTGGTCCTCAGCGCCTAAGGCAGCAGTGCTAACCACTGCGCCACCCCATAAATACACGGCATTCTTACATTTGAATATTTTCCCCTGTTATCATTACCGACCTTTTTTGAAACTTTAACCACATTCTGTTACAGCAAGTCTGATTCCAATGCTATTTCTTTAAGACTTGATTGCCTCCCAGCTAGCTGAGCTTGTTGACTGTCTCCTTCTCTATGTCACTAACTGGTCTCAATACAGTTTTACAGTGGCAGTATATACACTGTAAATTCGTGGATATTTGATTCAGCGATTGAACGGTACAAATGTAAATAATCCAATCAGATTAGTCACAGAGAGAGCAACAACAAATCAGGATGTGTCATTGCGTCTTTGCAGAATTTCATTCCTTCGTGCACTGTAGTGTTCTCATTGTCGCCCCACCCCCAAAAACGTGGTCAGTGGTTGCTTACGGCTCAGAGCAGATTAAATTCCCTGCTTTGGTCATCACTGTCCACGGTCAAGCGGATTCAAAGGTCAGTGAGGTCAACTGCCAAAAGTTACTCCTCACAATGGTTGGATGCACCATTTTCGGATTGGACAAAGGAAATTCTGATGCAAATTTAAATGGTTGTAGAGAGGTTGGGCTTCGCAGCTGAATTGGTGAAAAGTAACGGAAAGTGAGGCATAAAGGGAGTGAAAAATGATTTGAAAATGTATCTTAATAATGACAAACTTAAACCATCTATATCATTCCAGGTGTCAGATTATCAGTTAACATTGTTTTATGATTCTACCCTTAGAAGTGCCCTTGCTAAGGGTGGGCGATATGTTCCTGGAAGGGAGCTTTGCGAGTTTGAGGAGCTTGGAGGAGAAATTTGGGCTGGTAAGGGGAAATGAGTTTAGGTACCTACAGTTGCGGGACTTTGCTCGTAGACAGGTCCCATCTTTCCCACGCCTCCCGCCAATGGGGATCCTAGACAGAATAGTCTCTAGGGGGAAAGAAGGGGAGGGTAGAGTCTCGGGTATTTATAAGGTGCTCATGAGGGAGGAAGGGTCCCAGACAGAGGAACTGAAACTTAAATGGGAGGAGGAGCTAGGCGGGGAAATGGAGGACGGGCTGTGGGCAGAGGCCCTGAGTAGGGTAAACTCGACCGCAACATGTGCTAGGCTCGGGCTGATTCAATTTAAGGTCGTTCACCGGGCCCATATGACGGTGGCTCGGATGAGCAAATTCTTTGGGATAAAGGACAAATGCGCTAGGTGCGCGGGAGGACCATCGAACCACGTTCACATGTTTTGGGCATGTCCTAAGCTGAGGGGGTACTGGGAGGGATTTGCGGACGTCATGTCCCGGGTGCTAAAAACAAGGGTGGTGATGGGTCCAGGGGTGGCAATTTTTTGGGGTTTCGGAAGACCCGGGAGTCCAGGGGGAGAAAGAGGCCGATGTTTTGGCCTTTGCTTCCCTGATAGCCCGGCGACGAATACTATTGGCGTGGAGGGACTCAAAGCCCCCGAAGACTGAGTTGTGGCTTGCGGACATGTCGAGTTTCCTGGGGATGGAAAAAATTAAGTTCGCCTTGAGGGGATCTGTACAGGGGTTCGCCCGGAGGTGGCAACCATTTATTGACTTCTTTGCGGGAGAGTGAGCGTCAGCAGGGGGTGGGGGTAGAGTAGAGTAGAGTAGGAGGGAAAAAATGGCGGGTAGTACCGGTGGGAGAGGAGCGGGCTTGTGCAGTATGTTACGATTTAAATATTGAAAGTACATGGATGTTTGCACATTTTTGCCTTTATTGCTTTCCTTCTGTTGATGTCTGTAACTGTTTACAAAGCCAAAAACTACCTCAATAAAATTGTTTATTAAAAAAAAAAAGAAGTGCCCTTGCTGTCCTGGAAGAGAATGTACCCGGGCAACACAGAACCAACTGGGTTTATATCAAGTGCAGTGGGTTTTGGCTGCCTCGTACCAAATCTTTTCCACTGCCTCTTTACCCAGTGACCACAATTGGTGCAAATACTTCCAGCCACTTCTTGCTGTGGTCAGGAGATATCCTTCATTTTCAGGGTACAGCAGAATATTGTATTTCGCCAGAACCAGCGACTGGGAAAAGCGGCAGAGAACCAGCAGAAACACAGCGTCTCGTTCCTCAGGGCCCAACGGGGTCACACTCTCGAACCCTGAAAGAACATGGCCACCGACGCTTAGGGGATCGCTGCTCTCCAGCATCAGGTACATTATGGCTACGGCCACGTCACATACAGAACAACCATAGCTCATGTCAGTGAAATCCAAGATCCCGGAGATGTCCAACTCCTGCTGGGGGTGGGTCGGATCGGAATGCTCAGCCGAAGACTTAACAGGTTGTACTAGAATGTTGGTGTGACTGAAATCTCCGTGATTTAGGCCTGGTAAAGAAACAAACATTGCAAATTTTTAGCAACTATAACTGAATTTCTCGTTACATAGCACACACTTGTTGGAGTCACACGTTCACAGTCATATTTTCTGGTTGTGGTAAACCACTGTTACACCTTCATTGGGTGATGTAAGGTAGGACCTGTACTACAGGTTCACCGGTAGCCCCTGCCTGCTGGCTCCACCCAGTAGGCGGAGTATAAATATGCGTGTCCTCCATTCAGCAGTCATTTCGCCAGCTGCTGTGGGAGGCCACACATCTTAGAGCAATAAAGCCTCATTTGTATCCAACACTAGTCTTTGTACAATTGATCGTGCATCACTGGTGTGATCCCACTCACCATGAGCAATGCCACTGTGGGTCAGCTGTAGATTCCAATGGAACTCCAGGTCATAGGCCACATGGAAGTTCCGTACTGGAGGGCGAGGAGGAAATTTGGGCAAAAGCTAAATCTTTCTGGATTCTTCTAGCCTGTTTAAAATGATGCCGATTCCAGTGGATGGAACAACAACAACTTGCACTTATATAGAACCTTTGACGTAGCAAAATGCTCCGTGACCCTTCATCGGGGCATTATTAAATTAAAATTTACGCCAATGCACAAAAAATGTTTTAGAACAGTTGGTAAAATATTTGGTGAAACAGGTTGGTTTTAAAGAGTGTTGCAAAGGAGAAGAGAGAGGTGGTGGAGGAGAGGTTTAGGGAGGGAGGCACAGTCCACAGACCATGATGGTTGAAGGCTTGGCCATCAATGGTATAGTCAGGACAACTGGGAATGTTCAAGGCAGCAGGATTGGTGCACTGGAGGAGGTAACAGACATAAGGGAGGGTTGTAGTGGCTGGAGGAGGTTACAGAGATAGGGAGGGCTTTATGAGCTGGAGGAAGTTACAGAGATAAGGGAGGGTTGTAGTGGCTGGAGGAGGTTACAGAGATAGGGAGGGCTGTAGGGGCTGGAGGAGGTTACAGAGATAGGGAGGGCTTTATGAGCTGGAGGAAGTTACAGAGATGGGAAGGGTTGTAGTGGCTGGAGGAGGTTACAGAGATAGGGAGGGCTGTAGTGGCTGGAGGAAGTTACAGAGATAGGGAGGGTTGTAGGCTGGAGGAGGTTACAGAGATAGGGAGGGTTGTACCAGCTGGAGGTGGTTACAGAGATAAGGGAGGGTTGTAGTGGCTGGAGGAGGTTACAGAGATGGGAAGGGTTGTAGACTGGAGGAGGTAACAGAGATAGGGAGGGTTGTAGTGGCTGAAGGAGGTTACAGAGATAGGGAGGCTTTATGAGCTGGAGGAAGTTACAGAGATGGGAAGGGTTGTAGTGGCTGGAGGAGGTTACAGAGATAGGGAGGGCTGTAGTGGCTGGAGGATGTTACAGAGGTAGGGAGGGTTGTAGGGGCTGGAGGAGGTTACAGAGATAGGGAGGATTGTAGTGGCTGGAGGAGGTTACAGAGATAGGGAGGGTTGTAGGGGCTAGAGGAGGTTACCGAGATAGGGAGGGTTGTACTGGCTGGAGGAGGTTACAGAGATAGAAAGGGTTGTAGTGGCTGGAGGAGGTTACAGAGATAAGGGAGGGTTGTACCGGCTGGAGAATGTAACAGAGATAAGGGAGGGTTGTATTGGCTGGAGGAGGTTACAGAAATAAGGGAGGGGTGTAGGGGGCTGGAGGAGGTTATAGAGATAGGGAGGGTTGTAGGGGCTGGAGGAAGTTACAGAGATAGGGAGGGTTGTAGGGGCTGGAGGAGGTTACAGAGATAGGGAGGGTTGTAGGGGGCTGGAGGAGGTTACAGAGATAGGAAGGGTTGTAGGGGCTGGAGGAAGTTACAGAGATAGGGAGGGCTTTATGAGCTGGAGGAGGTTACAGAGATGGGAAGGGTTGTAGTGGCTGGAGGAGGTTACAGAGATAGGGAGGGCTTTATGAGCTGGAGGAGGTTACAGAGATGGGAAGGGTTGTAGTGGCTGGAGGAGGTTACAGAGATAGGGAGGGTTGTAGTGGCTGGAGGAAGTTACAGAGATAGGGAGGGTTGTAGGCTGGAGGAGGTTACAGAGATAGGGAGGGTTGTACCAGCTGGAGGTGGTTACAGAGATAAGGGAGGGTTGTAGTGGCTGGAGGAGGTTACAGAGATGGGAAGGGTTGTAGACTGGAGGAGGTAACAGAGATAGGGAGGGTTGTAGTGGCTGAAGGAGGTTACAGAGATAGGGAGGCTTTATGAGCTGGAGGAAGTTACAGAGATGGGAAGGGTTGTAGTGGCTGGAGGAGGTTACAAAGATAGGGAGGGCTGTAGTGGCTGGAGGAGGTTACAGAGATAGGGAGGGTTGTAGTGGCTGGAGGAGGTTACAGAGGTAGGGAGGGTTTTATGGGTTGGAGCAGGTTACAGAGATCGGGAAAACTGAAGCTGTAATCAATCTCATTCAAATGAGCAAATAGGAAGACACCAGTTTCTTGTCCTCTCTCGGCCTCACAGGGAAACATTAGGATTGGCAGGGGTGGAAATGCATTCTGGGTGGAGGCCCTGGGACAGCCTCTTATAGGCCCAGCCCGATATGCGCTTCCTTTGGCTATAGGACCTGAATATCAAAAGAACGGTACAACTGGCAGAATATTAATCCCACCAGTTCTAGAAATTTCTACCCAGTAGCTTTCCGGCCCAACAAAGGTGGACACTTACTTTTCCGAAACTTGCTGAGATTTGGAAGTATCTTTTCCTTGAATTGCTGAATAATCTGCTCCACCATTTGCCGATGGCTTTCCTCCTCCATCACGTGAAGGTACGTGTCCAGCATGTGAGTGTTTGAGAGCTTCCAGAGGAAATCCTCTCGCTGCAGACTCTCCCGGGTAGGATGCTGGAATTCCTGACAAAGAGACAAATCCCATTAGCATCTCCCAAACAATACATGGATCGTGCTGGGTGATAACAAATAATCCCCAGGGATCTGTTCTGGAATTCTGTCTCCCGGCACAATTTAGCATCAACAGGCACAGGCTCAGGAATTTAAAATGTTCATTCCGAGGAGACAAGGAACTGTGAGGTTGGACCAAGATGGACTGAGCAATTAATCAATTTGCACTGTTAGAGATTCAACACAGCTGCTCCCCCACTAACATCACCGTGGAAAACCTATAATAATTCGATTGCTCTGTGGATTGATTTGGTGACTGCAGCCTAGAAATAGGTGGGGCTCATGGAGGATTGGACCGCACAAGATGCAAATTATATTCAATTGGCGGCCTGACGATTGTAGGAATTGGTATATTTTCTGTTTTATAGGTATTTGGTGCTGAAATGGTTAAAAGCCCGAGTTAGGGTATGTATGTGACTACTGCAGTATTTTTTAACTCCTTGTTTAAAAGACAGACAGACACTGTGGCTGCAGAACGGGTAATTAAAGCATCGTAAAAACGAGATCATCTTTCATTCCAACCATGTAAAGTATTTACCTAAATAGAGATAATGGAATTTTGTTTATCGAAAGACGTTTCCCTGTGGTTTATATATTCGAGGGGTTAACCTTAGTGCGATGGCCATAGCCCAGTTAGTGGGAAAGAGATGATGTAGTTAAGGGGAGGAGCCAGGAGCTGAAGCAGTCAGGTGGTGAGTTTCAGTTTAGATTTTGCTCCGTTTGTCAAATGGTGTTAAGCTAAACAGTAGTTTGACAAAGGCAAGAATCTGCAGGGTGTTTCCTGAAGGATATCTCTCTCAAAGCACTTTTGCACTTTCTCCAAGACATAATTATACAGCAAACACTCCTGTATTTACAAAATGTACTTAAAAGGGGATTTTGACTTGAGATGGGTTTTGCTTGATTGGAGATAAAAAAAAGATAGCAGTTAGGAGTTAAAGTGTTTCATCTTATTGTTACACATTGCTTAACTAGTAATGGTAAGCTATGATGTTAAAGGGAATTTAATATTTTAATAATAAAGTTTGTTTCAATATACCATATCCCTATTTGTGCGTAGAATCACTCCTGGACTGAAAGGTCCTTTCATCAGTCTTACAAATTAAATAAAATATTGGGGGTTCAGTCCGGTATCCTCAAAAATGTTGGGATCTGGTCTGGGATCTGGGGTCACAGGGAGAGCTGAATTCCGACTTTGCGAAATAACCCTGTTGTTTTATTTTTATTTGTTTTAAGTGATTTTATTGTCACTTTTTATGGCTGAACACTCTGCAGCTGACAGGTGAGGGGCGGAGATGTGCTCTATGGCACCAAACACCCTCACCCCACCCTCTAAAGGAGAAACAACATTTTCTGTCAGTTTTAGTTGGGTGCTTTCTGCTTTGAGGATGAGGTGGGGTTGAGCGGAACGCGCGGGGCCCCTGGGGCAGGGTAGGGTGGGGAGGGGGGAGGGGTGGTGGGTGTAGGTGATAGAGAAAAACAAAAACAATCCTCGCTGGAATGATTGGGGTGAAGTCTCAGGGTGGGGAGATGGCATGGGAAGTGGGTGAAGAAATTGTGAGAGTACGGCAATGGGAAGGACGATGGCATGTGCTGGATATAGACAGGGAGGGTGGGTAGCCTGTGAGTGCGACGACAGGGAGGGCACATAAGAGGGAAGACACGATGGGGTTGGGATGAGGGCGATATGAGATAGATGAAAATATCATAGAATTTACAGTGCAGAAGGAGGCCATTTGGCCCATCGAGTCTGCACCAGCTCTTGGAAAGAGCACCCTACCCAAGCCCACACCCCCACCCTATCCCCATAACCCAGTTACCCCACCCAACACTAAGGGCAATTTTGGACACTAAGGGCAATTTACCGTGGCCAATCCACCTAACCCACACATCTTTGGACTGTGGGAGGAAACCGGAGCACCCGGAGGAAACCCACTCACACACGGGGAGAACGTGTGGACCCCACACAGACAGTGACCCAAGCCGGGATTCGAACCTGGGACCCTAGAGCTGTGAAGCAATTGTGCTAACCACTATGCTACCATGCTGCCCAAAAGAATGAGAAAGATTTAGCATGAGGGGGATTGGAGGCTTGGGATGTGGATTTAAAGAAGCAATAAAGGTACTAATATCACTGCAAATGTTTGGCGAGTCTCTGCTGGTTGATGCTCAATAAAGCAAAGGAATCATCTAGTGGGCCCCTTGCTGGTGCGGACACTCAATGAAGCGTGGGAAGGGGGGACTTTGCCCCCGACGATGTCATGGGCGCTAATCTTGTTAATTTTAAAGAAGGACAAGGACCCCCAGCAGTGTGGTTCATACAGGCCCATATCTCTCCTCAACGTGGATGCTAAGGTGCTGGCAAAAATCATGGCCACCAGGATAGAGAACTGTGTGCCAGGGGTTGTGCACAAGGACCAGACAGGTTTTGTGAAGGGAAGGCAGCTGAACACGAATGTGCGGAGATTGCTGAATGTCATTATGATGCCGGCGATTGAGGGGGAGGCAGAGATAGTGGTGGCGCTGGATGCGGAGAAGGCCTTCGATAGAGTGGAGTGGGGGTACCTATGGGAGGTGTTGGGGAGGTTTGGATTTGGTGAAGGGTTCATTAGATGGGCGAGGCTGCTATATGAGGCCCCGATGGCGTGCGTGGCCACGAATAGGAGGAGGTCGGAGTACTTCCGGCTTTACCGAGGGACCAGGCAGGGTTGCCCCCTGTCCCCCTTGTTGTTTGCACTGGCAATCGAGCCGCTGGCGATGGCATTGAGAGATTCAGAGAGGTGGAGAGGCTTGGTGCGAGGTGGAGAGGAACATAGGGTGTCGTTGTATGCCGACGACCTGTTACTGTATGTGGCGGACCCGGTGGGAGGGATGCCGGGAGTGATGGAGTTACTAGCCGAGTTTGGACCCTTCTCAGGTTATAAATTAAACTTAGGCAAGAGCGAGGTGTTTGTGGTGCACCCTGGAGACCAGGAGGAAGGAATTGGTAGGCTCCCGCTTAGGCGGGCAGGGGAGAGCTTTAGGTACCTGGGGGTGCAAGTGGCCAGGGACTGGGGGACTCTCCACAAGCATAACTTTACCAGACTGGTAGATCAGATGGAGGAGGAGTTCAGGAGGTGGGACATGCTGCCATTGTCATTGGCGGGGAGGGTGCAGTCCGTCAAAATGACAGTGCTTCCGAGGTTCTTGTTCCTTTTTCAGTGCCTGCCCATCTTTATCCCCAGGGCCTTCTTTAGGAGAGTGACTAGCAGTATTCTGAGCTTTGTGTGGGCACATGGGACTCCGAGAGTGAAGAGGGTGTTCCTGGAGCGAGGAAGGGATAGAGGCGGGCTGGCGCTGCCCAACCTTCTGGGGTACTATTGGGCAGCCAACGTGTCAATGGTGCGTAAATGGGTGATGGAGGGGGGAGGGGCGGCATGGAAAAGAATGGAGATGGCGTCATGTAGAGGTACGAGCCTGGGTGCCATGGTAACGGCACCGTTGCCGCTCTCCCCTAAGAGGTTTACCACGAGCCCGGTGGTGGCGGCGACCCTAAGAATCTGGGGACAGTGGAGACGGCATCGGGGGGAAACAGGGGGCTCGATGGAGGCTCCACTGGGTGGCAACCATCGTTTCATCCCGGGGAACACGGATGGGGGATTTAGGGGGTGGCAAAGGGCGGGCATCAGCAAATTGAGGGACCTGTTTATTGGCGGGACGTTTGCGGGCCTGGGAGAACTGGAAGATAAATTTGGCCTTCCCCAGGGGAACATGTTCAGATACCTGCAGGTAAAGGCGTTTGCTAGGCGACAGGTAGAGGGATTCCCTTTGCTGCCCTCGCGGGGGACGATGGACAGAGTGCTTTCGGGGGTGTGGGTAGGAGAGGGGAAGGTGTCTGACATCTATAAGGTAATGCAGGAGGTGGAGGAGTCGTCAGTGGAGGAGCTGAAGGCTAAATGGGAGGAGGAACTCGGGGAGCAGATAGAGGACGGGACTTGGGCGGAGGCCTTGGAGAGAGTCAACTCTTCCTCCTCATGTGCGAGGCTTAGTCTCATCCAATTTAAGGTGCTGCACCGGGCCCACATGTCCGGGACTAGGATGAGTGGGTTCTTCGGGGGTGAGGACAGGTGCACCAGATGTTCGGGGAGTCCAGCGAACCACGCCCATATGTTCTGGGCATGCCCAGCACTGGAAGAATTCTGGAAGGGGGTGGCGGGGATGGTGTCGAGGGTAGTTGGATCCAGGGTCAAACCAGGGTGGGGACTCGCGATTTTTGGAGTTGCGGTAGAGCCGGGAGTGCAGGAGGCGAAAGAGGCCGGTGTCCTGGCCTTTGCGTCCCTAGTAGCCCGTCGAAGGATTCTGTTACAATGGAAGGATGCAAGGCCCCCAAGCGTGGAGACCTGGATCAGTGACATGGCGGGATTTATAAAATTGGAAAAGGTCAAATTTGCCCTGAGAGGATCAATACAAGGGTTCTATAAACGATGGCAGCCTTTCCTGGACTTCCTGGCTCAGAGATAGGTAACTGGGTCAATAGCAGCAGCAACCCGGGGGGGGGGGGGGGGGGGGGGGTGCATTATTGTAGTGTTTATTCTGTAACTTTATAGTGTGTTAATTTGTGTTGTTGTTAAAATGCTGGGTTGTTCATGGGGATGGGGCGAATGTATATGATTGTTAATATTATTGTTATTTTCGGTATTTTACTAAGGTGCGTCAATGTTGTATAAAATCAAAATTTCTCAATAAAAATTATTTAAAAAATAAAAATAAAGCAAAGGAATCAGATTCCATTCCTAACATCTTCCAGAGGAGCATTGATATTGGGTGATCCCTTCTCCCATTCCGACTCTTGGCTTTCGAGTAAATCCAGCATCTGGCGAGATCAGACCTTCTGAGGTACAGAATCACCTCAATGCTGCCTACAGACCTCAAATATTGAGGAAAACTTTTGTCAGAATCCTTTCACAATGTGTCTCGTACCATCAGTGATCTGTTACAATAGGTGACAAAATTGATCAGACCACAAGAACCTATGGGCTGCATCACAGTTTCCGGGGGAGGGGGTGGCGGACATGGGGCAAAATTCTCCGACCCCCGCAGGATCGGAGAATCACCCGGGGCCGGCGAAAAACCCGCCCCCACCGTGGCCGGAAATCTCCGCCGCCCAGGAAATGGCGGGGCCGGAATCACGGCGCGCCGATCGGCGTGCCCCCTGCACCGATTCTCCGGCCCGCGATGGGCCAAAGTCCCGCCGCTGAGAGGCCAATCCCGCTACCGTGGTTTCAACCACCTCTGGTGGCGGTGGGATTGGCAGCGCGAGCGGGCCCCCGGGGTCCTGGGGGTGGGGGCGCGGAGTGATTGGACTCCAGGGGGTGCCCCCACGGTGGCCAGGCCCGCGATCGGGGCCCACCGATCGGCCGGCGGGCCTGTGCCGTGGGGGCACTCTTTTTCTTCCGCCGCCGCCACGGCCTCCACCATGGCGGAGGCGGAAGAGAACACCCCTACCGTGCATGCGCCGGTGGTGACGTCCAGCGGTAGCTGACGCACCGGCGCATGCGCGAACCGGCGAAGGCCTTTCGGCCAGCCCCGCGCCGGCCGGGCGAGAATTCCGCACCTTTGGGGAGGCCCGACGCCGGAGTGGTTGGCGCCACTCCGCTACGCCGGGACCACCCCCCCCCCCGCTGGGTAGGGGAGAATCCCGGCCATGGTCCTTTTTCGAGATAATTCTGCAGGTAAAATGCACTTCTACTGGTAAAATGCGCTGACTTACTGTGAGGACCCAGTTCATTTGGGCAAGTGTTCGGCCAGCTTTGTACAGGATCTGGGGTCCTATAGGCATTTGGGCCAATGGTGTTCCAGGAAGGTAGGTCAGCAACCGGACCATATGGGTCTTAGATTCTTCGCCATAATCTGTGAAAGATGATGCACAGTGTTCTTGTTCAATTAACTTATTCTATTGGAAGCTGGAAGATATCAATAGATACTGATTTCTATTCATTACAGAGTTTGCAATCTTTTATGTAAATGTGGACATTTGTAAAAAGGTGAATTTAAACATTTGGTGTGTTGTCTGGTCAACTTTTACCTGACCCCAGTCACCAAGAACTGATACTTACCAATACTTTCCAATGACATAATCTTGCCATCAGTGGTTGGGATTGGAATGGGCGAAGGAAACCCTTTCTCGTTCAAAAACATCATGGCTCGTGTTTGTGCTTCAATCAAATCGGCATTTTGGCTATCGACGCTGTTCATCACTTTGAAGACATAGCTCTTACTGTGATCTCCAGTCTCCTGGCTCTCAGACACCAGGACGTGGAAGTTCTGATCATCGTAACCGGGCATTGGTTGGACACTGGAGACCCTCAGACCGTACAACCGCTTGACCAACTCAACAACCTGGGCTTCATTCAGCGTGGGTTTGATTAGAACAGGTTTCTCCATGGTGGACATCTGAGAAATACCAAAATAATGAAGCTGACTAAGTAAGGGAATGAAATGCAATAATGAAGGTAACTTATTCTTAACTTAAACTTGCTCAAACACAGTCATTGTGATCCCAGCATGGAGGCTTCCATCGTTAGAGTGCATCAGCAAGTGTTTTTCATTATTGGTTACAGTTTGTGCTCTTGTTCCCCCCCAAAAAAAACTATTATTGTGTAACAGTCTCTGCAAGCACGGAAATGTATGTTATTGTATAACATACAACACAGTGGTTAGCACTGCTGCCGCACAGCTCCAGGGGACTTGGGTTGAATTCCGGCCTCAGGTGACTGTCTGTGTGGCGTTTGCATTTTCTTCCCGTCTCTGCGTGGGTTTCCTCCGGGTGCTCCGGTTTCCTCCCACAGTCCAAAGATGTGCAGGCTGGGTGGATTGGCCATGCTAAATTGCCCCTTAAGTGCCCAAAAGGTGATGTGGGGTTACTGGGCGATGGGGATAGGATGGAGGTGTGGGCTCTTTCCAAGGGCCGGTGCAGACGCAATGGACCAAATGGCCTCCTTCTGCACAGGAAAAAGGCTGGTTTAGCTCAGTGGGCTAGACAGCTGGTTTGTGATGCAGAACAAGGCCAGCAGCGCGGGTTCAATTCCCGTACCGGCCTCCCTGAGCAGGCACTGGAATGTGGCGACTAGGGGCTTTTCACAGTAACTTCACACTTGTGACAATAAAAGGTTATTATTATTATTAAATTCCATGATTCCTGAAGAGCTCCCTGGGATGTGAATTATAATCTTATAATTTGGTTTTATGTCTGATTTATACTGCAAGGTAAGGTTTGTGTTTGATATCTCATTTGCTTGATTCATTAAAGATTATTAACCAGAGTCACAATGTTCCACTGTCCTTAAATGTGCATGAGGGAAATGATGTGTAGCAATATTCTTTTTTTTCTTAAATTTTATTCTCCTCGTTTTCCACATTCTCATCACACAACAAAAGATAACCAACAATAACAAATACAGTATCAATCCCCCAAACAACATCTCCTGCAACATACAAACCCAAACATCACCCGTACATTCCAAAGACTACAAAACAAAAAAGACCAAATGAGAATCAACGGTCATCCCATAAACAATATGCTCAACCTCCCCACCACCCCCCCACATCCAATTCTTGAAAGTGCATGATAAACAATGCCCATGAATTGTAAAATAATAATAATAAAACCCTTCCATCCTCCTGTAGCCATGTAAAATGGCCACCTGCAAAGGACCATGGGAATTGTGGTCAATTGGGGACACAGACAGGTACACAGCCTCTGTGTAATGCACAAAGATACCAGACTTGGCTGAAACTTGGATCCATTTAAGAGTCGATCACCATTTCCCCCAGGACAATAGAGTTTGAATCAAGGAGTTACAACAGCAGCAGACTAACCGCACCCCCCCCCCCCCCCCTTATTTGGAAAGGCCCAAATGCCTGGGACAATGATAGCTGGGACCCGCCCAGCTATCGAGATATCCGCCCCCTAATTGGCTGAGATCGATGAGGATGATCGAGAACCCTATCGATCCATTGGACCTGGAGTAAGGACAGCCCAAAAGGACGCGAAAGAGACGAAGGATAAAAAGCCCTGCGCACTAGAGATCTGCCTCTTTTGGGACCGGCCTGTGTGCGACCAACTCATAGATTATCATAGAATTTACAGTGCAGAAGGAGGCCATTCGGCCCATCGAGTCTGCACCGGCTCTTGGAAAGAGCACCCTACCCAAGCCCACACCTCCACCCTATCCCCATAACCCACTAACCCCACCCAACACTAAGGGCAATTTTGGACACTAAGGGCAATTTAGCATGGCCAATCCACCCAACCTACACATCTTTGGGACTGTGGGAGGAAACCGGAGCATCCGGAGGAAACCCACGCACACACGGGGAGGATGTGCAGACTCTGCACAGAGAGTGACCCAAGCCGGGAATCGAACCTGGGACCCTGGAGCTGTGAAGCGATTGTGCTGTCCACAATGCTACCGTGCTGCCCCAAACTGCAGCAGAACAACCAGGTTCAAGGACCCGCGACCATTCCTGAAGGACGGGCCCAGCTGAGACGAACACAACCACTTCCAAACCGACCACGTGGACCCGGATAAAGGCCTTATCTCGCACAGTGCCGGTCACTCGAAGTGAAGTAAAGGTCATCTTAGTCGTTAGGTGTAGTTTAGTACGGAGCCGTGTGTTTATCGCATAGAGATACAAGTCTTGTGTTATTAATAAACTGTGTTTTTGAGCTAACATATTGGCTGTGTGGTCATTTGGTCGATATAAGAAACAGCTTGTGGTTCACCCCCATAGTAAAGAATACAACACTCCCCCTCAGCTCAAACTTCACCTTCTCGAGTGTCAACAATTCCAGCTGGTCCCCTCGCCAAACCAGGGCACAGGCCGGAGACTCTAAACTCCACCCCACAGGACCCGCCTTCGAGCAATCAGCGAGGCTAAGGCTAAAACATCTGCCCCCCCCCCCCCCCCCCCCCCCTGCCTGCAGCCCCGGCCGGTCCAACACCCCGAAAATAGCTTCCAGGGGCCCTGGCTCCAAGCTCACATGTACCACCCCCGAGATGACATTAAAAAAACTCCCTCCAATACATCTCCAGTTTCGGGCAGGACCAAAACATGTGAACATGTTTTGCGGAGCTCCCTCCACAACGCTCACATACATCCTCCACCCCCTCAAAGAGTCGGCCCATCCTCGCCCTATACATGACCTTCAGCTGTATCAGCCCCAACCTCACGCACGAGGCAGAGGCGTTTACCCTCCAGGGCGCCTCACACCGCAGACCCTCTTCCATAACCTCCCCCAACTCTTCCACTTGGCCTTAAACCCCTCCAAGGATATCTTATCCTCCCCAAAAATCCTCCCATTGATCGAAGACACCACTCCCGTCTTCACTCCCCCTGTCGTCAATGCCTCTTCCAACAATGTGGGGGCCGGCGCCATTGGGAAGCTCTGAATCTCCTTCCTGACAAAATCTCGGAGCTGCAGGTACCTAAATACTTCTCCCTGTCCCAGTCCATATTTCTCCCCTAACACCTCAACCCTCCTCCCTCTCTCCGAAGCCTCCCATCCAACTTCCCTAATCAAACCTATGGTTCCCCCGAATCGGCATCTCCCTTGACCCCGTCCACAGCTTAAAGGGCTGCCTCAACTACCTCCAGATCTTCAACGTCGCCACCACCACCGGGCTCCCCGAACATCCCCCCCCCCCCACAAAAATAAACAAGGTGATCAACTTATCCACCTACTTGAAAAATTCCTTCGGCAAAAAGATCGGCAGGCACTGAAATACAAACAAAAACCGCAGCAACACATTCATTTTCATGGCCTACACCCGACCTGCCAGTGACAGAGGAAGACTATCCCACCTTCCCAGAATTGCCTTCACCCTCCCCAGATTGTACAACGGAGCCCCTCCCCTCCCCCCCCCAGCAATCCCGTGCCGACACCCCCAGGTATCTAAAGTGGGTTACTGCCCTGCAAATGGAAGCCCCCCCCCCCCCCCCCCCCCCCACCCTCACTGCCGGCCGGGGCACCACAAAGTTTCACTTTCATTCCAGCTTGAATTTATACCCCCCCACTGTGCACTATTCCCCCCCACTGTGCACTATTCCCCCCCCACTGTGCACTATTCCCCCCCACTGTGCACTATTCCCCCCACTGTGCACTATTCCCCCCCACTGTGCACTATTCCCCCCCACTGTGCACTATTCCCCCCCACTGTGCACTATTCCCCCCACTGTGCACTATTCCCCCCCACTGTTCACTATTCCCCCCCCCCACGGTGCACTATTCCCCTCACTGTGCACTATTCCCCCCACTGTGCACTATTCCCCCCCACTGTGCACTATTCACCCCCATTGTTCACTATTCCCCCACTGTGCACTATTCCCCCCCACTGTGCACTATTCCCCTCACTGTGCACTATTCCCCCCACTGTGCACTATTCCCCCCACGGTGCACTATTCCCCTCACTGTGCACTATTCCCCCCACTGTGCACTATCCCCCCCCACTGTGCACTATTCACCCCCATTGTTCACTATTCCCCCACTGTGCACTATTCCCCCCCACTGTGCACTATTCCCCTCACTGTGCACTATTCCCCCCACTGTGCACTATTCCCCCCACTGTGCACTATTCCCACCCACGGTGCACTATTCCCCCCCCCACTGTGCACTATTCCCCCCCCCCCACTGTGCACTATTCCCCCCCCCACTGTGCATTATTCCCCCCACTGTGCACTATTCCGCCCCCCCCCCCCCCACGGTGCACTATTCCCTTCCACACACCCAAGCTCCTCAGTGCGATGGCCAAGGACTCAACCACCAGCATAAATAACAGAGATAAATAACAGAGGGGACATAGGACACCCCTGTCTGGTACCCCAGGTGATGAGGAAGGAGATGATGAAGGTGTTGGTGGAGGAGGCGATTGCCCCGGTGGAGGTGGCTGTGTCGAAGGCATCGGCCGAGGTGAGGGAGCTGAGCGAGAAGATGGAGGGATACAGTGCAGAGCAAAGTACCCCAAACTCATATTGTTTGTGCGGACGCTCGCCCTCGGTTCCTTACCCAGGCAGCACGGTGGCGCAGTGGGTTAGCCCTGCTGCCTCACGGCGCTGAGGTCCCAGGTTCGATCCCGGCTCTGGGTCACAGTCCGTGTGGAGTTTGCACATTCTCCCCGTGTTTGCGTGGTTTCACCCCCACAACCCAAAAGATGTGAAGGGTAGGTGGATTGGCCACGCTAAATTGCCCCTCAATTGGAAAAATTAATTGGGTACTCCAAATTTAAAAAAATAAATAATAATAACCGTACCCACGCCACAAATCTCGGCCCAATCCCAAACCTCTCCAGCAGCGCAATCAAATCCCCCCACTCCACCCGATCAAATGCCTTTTCTGTGTCCAGCGTAACCAACACCACTGTCTCCTTTTCCTCAGCCGGCGTCATAACCAGATTAAGCACCTTCCTAATAATCTGCCTCCTAATAAAGCTACCTCCCTTTCACGAACCCTATCTGTCCTCCCCTATCACCTTCGCGAGGCACCCCTCCAACCTAGCCGCCAACACCTTCACCAATATCTTCGCATCAACATTCAGGAGCGATATAGGTCTGTACGACCCACACTGTCGCGTCCTTATTCTTCTTCAGCAGCAAGGATATTGAGGCCTGCCCCAAAGACTGTGGCTACACCCCCTTCCTCATCGCCTCCTCAAACATCTCACCATCAGCGACGCCAACTTGTCCTGAAATTTCTTATAATAGTCTGGTGGGAACCCATCTTATCCTGTCACCTTCCTCGAATGCATCCTCCCAATTGCCTCCTTTATCTCCTGTTTCCCTACCAACCCCTCCAATGTGGTCCCATCTTCCTGCCCCAACCTCTCGTACCCCAGACTGTCCAGGAATTCCCACATCCACAGGTGGCTCCGACCTATAACAATTTTCATAGAACTCCTCAAACACCCTGTTCATCTGGTCCTTTATTCCAGCAACAACATTTAGAACATAGAACATAGAACAGTACAGCACAGAACAGGCCCTTCGGCCCTCGATGTTGTGCCGAGCAATGATCACCCTACTTAAACCCACGTAACCCGTATCCCAACAATCCCCCCATTAACCTTACACTACGGGCAATTTAGCATGGCCAATCCACCTAACCCGCACATCTTTGGACTGTGGGAGGAAACCGGAGCACCCGGAGGAAACCCACGCACACACGGGGAGGACGTGCAGACTCCACACAGACAGTGACCCAGCCGGGAATCGAACCTGGGACCCAGGAGCTGTGATGCATTGATGCTAACCACCATGCTACCGTGAGGCCCCCTTTATAGATCACCGGGTCCTCACTCCTATTTAGCTGGCTCTACAACAGCCTGCCTTTTATACTACTGCAGGATTAACTCAGTTCAATGAGCACGGGGAACGATCATCCCTAGCTGGATGAGTCCTTTGCAGGTGATTGCCCCCCCCCCCCCCCCCCCAAAACCATCTCGAGGGTGACCATGTGGGAGGAGACCATAGAGGAGGAGACCATGGAGGAGGTGACCATGGAGGAGGAGACCATGGCGGACGTGACCATGGGGGAGGAGACCATGGGGGAGGTGACCATGGGGGAGGAGACCATGGAGGAGGTGGCCATGGAGGAGGAGAGGATGAAATGGGTGCAAACCCCAACAGCAACTAGACGACAAACCAAGACATCAGATCGGTGGCATCTTATCCAAACCAAACGGGGAAGCAGGATAGGCCGGTGGGTACCCCGTCCAGCCCAACACCCTCACCAGTCACACAGGGGGCAAAGCTGCCAGCAGCCAAACCCAGAGACAGCGCGCCCCACAGCATCAGACCCATAAAGCCAAGGCCCAATCGGCATGGCATGCCAGGGGTTGGGGGGGGGGAAACATCGGACAACGTCCAGCTCTCCATCCCGCAACTCCCAAATGCCCCATAATTTGGGACAATTTGGTCATGAAGCGCATCACCTCCATACTCCCAGAACGCCTTGATCCACGGCAATTCACACACCGCCGCAACCGGACAACAGCAAACGCCACCTCCCTGGCCCTACACGCATCCCTCGAGCATCTCAACAACAAGGACTCCTATATCTATTTTAAAAATCCAGGGAGGTTGCTCAGCCAAACTGGCAGCACGCCAACAGCGCCAATACATCATCATCGGCAATGTTATAAAGCGAGGGGTGTCCAACAAGCTTCTTAAAAGTCCTTTATTCCAGCAACAGCATTACCCATACACAGAGCCCAGTTACCTTTCACCGGGTCCTCACTCCTATTTAGCTGGCTCTACAACAGCCTGCTTTTTGTACTAGTGCAGGATTAACTCAGTTCAATGAGCACGGGGAACGATCATCCCTGGCTGAGTCCTGTGCAGATTAGTACACAAACATATCCAGTGACAGACCCCAGAAAAATCATCGCTACAAAAAACAAAGACAGAAACAGCACCCAGCCCCGCCCCCTGCTCTCTTACCTTATCCTAAACAGCAACTCTACCCGATTTAACCCATATAACAACACAAAGTAAAAAATAGAATGATATACACTCTTCCAACTCCCCTCCCCTCGATTCAAGACCAGTCCTCAGTCCCATTTCTCACTTCTACCCCAATCCTTCACCCTTCACAAAAGCCTCCGCCACCTCCACCGTCTAGAAATAAAAGTCTCTGGAGTTTAGATCACCCTCAACTTCGCTGGGTTCACTCTGGTTACACAGAGCCGTCTTCAGTCAGCCGAAGGCTGCCCGCCTCCTCGCCAGCTCCACAGTTAAGTCCTGGTAAATACGTACACCAGCTCCAGCTCACTGCACCCCCCCCGCATCTGCTTGGCCCAACTCCGACCTTCTCCTTCACTTGGTGCCTGCGGCACCAAGAGCTGGTCATTGACTTCAGGAAGCAAAGTACTGTACATACCCCTGTCAGCATCAACGGGGCCGAGGTGGAGATGGTTGACAGCTTCAAATTCCTAGATGTGCACATCACCAAAAATCTGTCCTGGTTCACCCACGTCGACGCTATCACCAAGAAAGCACAACTGCGCCTAAACGTCCTCAGGAAACTAAGGAAATTTGGCATGTCCACATTAACCCTCACTAACTTTTACAGATGCACCATAGAAAGTATCCTATCTGGTTGCATCACAGCCTGGTATGGCAACTGCTCGGCCCAGGACCGCAAGAAACTTCAGAGAGTCGTGAACAGGGTCCATCACACGAATCTGCCTCCCATACATTGACTCCATCTACACCTCCCGCTGCCTGGGGAAAGAGGGCAGCATAATCAAAGACTCCTCCCATCCGGCTTCCAACTCTTCCATCGGGCAGGAGATACAGAAGTCTGAGAACACGCACTAACAGATTCAAAAACATCTACTTCCCCGCTGTTACCAGACTCCTGTTTGAGCTGCACGCAGAAAAATACTTTTCACTGTACCTCGGTACACATGACAATAAACAAATCAAAACCCACGGAGCCTTTTAAAGAAATATCCTGAAAATACAATCTGTTGAGAACCACAAAATAAGAAAAAGACTAAAATGATCAAAACGCCACTTTGAAACTTGGAATAAAGCAGCAATAACTAACTTGCATATAAAAACGAAAAGCATGCTTTGTGTTTTTAGAATGTTCTAATGTAATAAATTAAGCTGTTCAGAACAAAGGTCAATTTTCCTGTTCTCACAAGACTCAAATAGCTTAAGGCAGCGTTCCAAATAATTTGCTGTTTTCAATTCTATTGAAAAGATTGAGGTCTGAATGACCAAACCTGGGTCGGGATTCTCCCCTTCCCAGCGGGGCGGGGGGGGGGGGGGGGGGGGGGGGTCCCGGCATGTTCGAGTGGTGGAAGTCTCCGCACCTTTAGGGGCCACGCCTTCACATTGAGGGGCTAGGCCCGCGCCGGAGTGGTTCCGACTCCGCTGGCTGGCGTGAATGGCCTTTGGTGCCACGCCAGCCGGGGCTGAAAGGACTTCGCCGGCCGGCGTAAGTCCGCGCATGCGCCGGAGCGTCAGCGGCTGCTGACGTCATACTGGCGCATGCGCAGGGGAGGAGTGTCTTCCGCCTCCAGAAGAAAAAGAGTGCCCCCCATGGCACAGGCCCGCCCGCCGATCGGTGGGCCCCGATCACGGGCCAGGCCACCGTGGGGGCACCCCCCGGGGTCAGATCACCCCGTGCCCCCTCCAGGACCCTGGCGCCCGCCTGCTCCCACCGGTAAGGTAGGTGGTTTAATCCACGCCGGTGGGAGAGGCTTGTCAGCGGCCGGACTTTGGCCCATCGCGGGCCGGAGAATCGCCGCGGGGGGGCCGCCGTCCGTCGCGATTCCCGTCCACGCCGAATCTCGGGGGGGGGGGGGGGGGGCGGAGAATTCGGGACACGGGATTGGCGCCGGCCCCGGGGCGATTCTCCGACCCGGCAGGGGGTCGGAGAATCCCGACCCTGATTCTTGAACCCAAGGAGCTAGAACTGGTTTGTAGACATACCACCCAAAAAGTCTTATTTCAGGCTTGATGCCAAATTCCATTGAGAATAGTACACCCGGGTGATCAGGAGGAGGGAATCGGGAGACTCCCATTTAAGAGGGCAGTGAAGAGTTTCAGATACCTGGGGGTGCAGGTGGCCAGGAGTTGGGGGACTCTCCATAAGCTTAATTTTACCAGGCTGGTGGAGCAGATGGAAGAGGAATTTAAAAGGTGGGACATGGTGCCGCTATCGTTGGCGGGTAGAGTGCAGTCCGTCAAAATGACGGTTCTTCCGAGGTTCTTGTTCCTTTTTCAGTGTTTGCCCATCTTTATCCCTAGGGCCTTTTTTAGAAGGGTGACTAGCAGCATCATGAGCTTTGTTTGGGCGCATGGGACCCCGAGGGTGAAGAGGGTCTTCTTGGAGCGGGGTAGAGATGGTGGGGGGCTGGCGTTACCCAATCTCTCGGGGTATTATTGGGCGGCCAATGTGTCGATGGTGCGCAAGTGGGTAATGGAGGGGGAGGGGGCAGCATGGAAACGGATGGAGAGGGCGTCCTGTGGAGATACAAGCCTGGGGGCCCTGGTAACGGCGCCGTGGCCGTTCCCTCCTACGAGGTATACCACGAGTCCGGTGGTGGCGGCTACCCTCAAGATTTGGGGGCAGTGGAGGCGACATAGGGGAGAAGTGGGGGGCTCGATGTAGGCTCCGTTAAGGGGGAACCATAGGTTCGTCCCGGGGAACATTGATGGGGGATTTCAGGGTTGGCACAGAGCGGGCATCAGACAGCTGAGGGACCTGTTTATTGATGGGAGGTTTGCGAGCCTGGGGGAGTTGGAGGAGAAATTTGGGCTCCCCCCGGGGAACATGTTCAGGTATCTGCAGGTAAAGGCATTTGCTAGGCGGCAGGTGGAGGGATTCCCTTCGCTTCCCGCGAGGGGGGTGAGCGACAGGGTGCTTTCGGGGGTCTGGGTCGGAGAGGGGAAGATATCTGATATCTACAAGGTTATGCAGGAGGCGGAGGAGGCGTCAGTAGAGGAGCTGAAAACGAAGTGGGAAGGGGAACTGGGGGAACAGATCGAAGACGGGACATGGGCTGATGCCCTGGAGAGGGTTAATTCTTCCTCCTCGTGTGCGCGGCTTAGCCTCATCCAATTCAAGGTGCTGCACCGGGCCCACATGACTGGGACGAGGATGAGTAGGTTCTTTGGGGGTGAGGACAGGTGTGTCAGGTGCTCGAGGAGTCCAGCGAACCATGCCCATATGTTCTGGGCATGCCCGGCACTGGAAGAGTTCTGGAAGGGGGTGGCGAGGACGGTGTCGAGGGTGGTGGGATCCAGGGTCAAGCCAGGATGGGGACTCGCGATTTTTGGGGTTGGGGTGGAGCCGGGAGTGCAGGAGGCGAAAGAGGCCGGTGTCCTGGCCTTTGCGTCCCTAGTAGCCCGGCGAAGGATCTTGCTACAATGGAAGGATGCGAGGCCCCCAAGCGTGGAGACCTGGATCAATGACATGGCGGGTTTCATTAAGCTAGAGAAAGTCAAATTCGCCCTGAGAGGGTCGGTACAAGGGTTCTTTAGGCGGTGGCAGCCTTTTCTCGACTTTCTGGCTCAACGATAGGGTACGGGGACAGCAGCAGCAGCAACCCGGGGAGGGAAAAGGGGAGGGAAAAGGGGGGGGGGGGGCCGACAATGACTATGTTTGTTTATTTAATTTTAATATTTTTAAAGTTCTTTTGTTGTTCATTAGGGTTGGGGGGGGGTGGGGGGATGTGATACATGCGCCGATACGGTCTGGGGGTGTCACAGTTATTATGGGTTATTTTGTTGCATTTCATTGTTTGTCGTTATGTTTTACATTTTCTGTAAAAAATTCCAATAAAAATTATATAAAAAAAAAAAGAAAAAAAAAAAAAAAAAAATTCCATTGAGAAAATCATTCAAAATCTCAGAATAATTATTAACCATTCATTTTGCCCAGGAGTAGTTTCACATTAGCTATATTTGTATTATTAAATATTAGAATTGAGATTTAAATGAGTTTCTTCGTGATTCTGTGCAAGGAAGGGTAAACTTATAGTTAGGGCGGCACTGCGGCACAGTGGTTAGCACTGTTGCTTCACAGCGCCAGGGTCCCAGGTTCTCCCCGTGTCTGCGTGGGTTTCCTCCGGGTGCTCCGGCTTCCTCCCACAAGTCCTGAAAGACATGTTTGTTCGGTGAATTGGACATTCTGAATTCACTCTCCGTGTATCCGAACTGGCGCCGGAATGTGGAAGATTATTATTTATTATTATTACGTGCCTCCGCGCTGTGAGGTACATTGTGTAATAGATCTGACTCACTGCCCATCACTCCATTGCAGTCCGACAGCATCGAGTTCACACAGGCTCCGTACATGTGGAAAACGACTGGTTAAGAATTAGGAGAGGAGCTGAACTCAAACCTCCTCTACACCCCCTACCCCTACCCACTGTACACCCTGAACACCCCCTACCCCCACCTCCTGTACACCCCCTACCCCCACCCACTGTACACCCTGAACACCCCCTACCCCCACCTCCTGTACACCCCCTACCCCCACCCACTGTACACCCTGAACACCCCCTACCCCCACCTCCTGTACACCCCCTACCCCACCCACTGTACACCCTGAACACCCCCTACCCTCACCCCCTGAATACCCCCTACCCCCACCCACTGTACACCCTGAACACCCCCTACCCCCACCCCCTGTACACCCCCTACCCACACCCCCTGTACACCCCCTACCCACACCTCCTGTACACACCCTACCCCCACCCACTGTACACCCTGAACACCCCCTACCCCCACCCGCTGTACACCCTGAACACCCCCTACCCCCACCCCTAAACACCCCCTACTCTCACCCCCTGTACACCCCCTACCCCCACCCACTATACACCCTAAACACACCCTACCCCCACCTCCTGTACACACCCTACCCTCACCCCTATACACCCTGTACACCCCCTACCCCCACCCCCTGAACACCCCCTACCCCACCCCCTGAATATCCCCTACCTCCACCCCCTAAACACCCTCTACCCCCACCTCCTGTACACCCCCTACCCCCACCCCCTGAACTCCCCCTACCCTCACCCCCTGTACACCCCCTACCCCCACCCCCTGTACACTCCCTACCCCAACCCCCTGTACACCCCCTACCCCCACCCCCTGTACACCCCCTACCCCAACCCCCTGTACACCACCTACCCCAACCCCCTGTACACCCCCTACCCCAACCCCCTGTACACCACCTACCCCAACCCCCTGTACACCCCCTACCCCAACACCCTGTACACCCCCTACCCCAACACCCTGTACACCACCTACCCCAACCCCCTGTACACCCCCTACCCCACTCCCTGTACACCCCCTACCCCAACCCCCTGAACACCCCCTACCCCCACCCCCTGTACACCCCCTACCCCAACCCCCTGGATACCCTCTACCCCCACCCCCTGAACATCCCCTACCCCCACCCCCTGAACACCCCCTACCCCCACTCCCTGTACACCCCCTACCCCAACCCCCTGTACACCGCCTACCTCCACCCCCTGTACACCCCCTACCCCCACCCCCTGTACACCGCCTACCCCCACCCCCTGTACACCCGCTACCCCAACCCCCTGTACACCGCCTACCCCAACCCCCTGAATACCCTCTACCCTCACCCCCTGAACACCCCCTACCCCCACCCCCAGAATTTGAGAATTAGAAGCTCGACAAGCTTTCAAATCATAATAGGGTTTCTGCAGAGTTCCTGAATTTAAATTTGGTAACCGGGGAGACCTCCTGCTTTAACAATCATTCAGAAGTAGCAAATGCTTCGACCCAGATCCATCAGGCACGCACATACAGCCTTGTTTCAATGCACACTGCTTACCTCAACTCACAGCTGTGGTGATCACAAGTTAACTAGATGCAATACAACTGAGCAAACACTAGAGGGGGCACGGGAGAGCCATATAAATAGACGGGGACAGGAAGTGAGGACACTTCACAGCAGGCAGAACTGGTAGCTGTACCCACACAGCAGCAGGTAGCACTGAAGGTAGCCATAGGTAGAGCTCTGAAGAGAGAACGAATTCACAATAAAGCATCTTCTCCACATTTGAGACTACGAGCTTTATTAAGACACGAGTAACAACACGAACCAACTCGTGGTAGATGAATCCAACCAAGATGATTTGGTTTTCAAAGAATACTACTCAGACATGGCTGAGTCAGTCGGATATGCTTATCACAGCATCAGCGACACGGTCGCAAAGTTCAACAAGAATCAACTCGTGGTAGAAGAAGCCAACGAAGATGAAATGGGTTTCAAAGAATACTACTCAGACATGGAGGAGTTATTTGGACATGCTGATCACAGCATCAGCGACACCGTTGCAAAGCTCAACACGACTCTACTCATGGTAGATGAATCCAACACCATGATGCCATGGCAGCTCGTCGATACATTGGATGACAGCAATACCCTAGACGAAGACGACGCCACACAGAGAGCACAGGAAGACTCCACAGAGCGAGCGATGACAGGCTCCACAGTGCGAGTGATGAAAGACTCCAAAAGGGATGCAAGCAAACACTCCCTGGCGAACACCATGCATGAACAAGACCATGAAGGTAAACCCGCTGTATCTGAGCAACCGCAAGCAGACTATGAAAGTCTACCAAGCTCACAGGAACAAGAAGAAGACAACGTACATCTAACCACTGACACCATGCATGCACAAGACCATGAAGGTCAACCTGCCGTATCTGAGCAACCACAAGCAGACTATGAAAGTCTAACAAGCTCACATGAACAAGAAGAAGACAATGCACCTCTACCCACTGCATGCGAAGACAGTGACAAGGTGATCACACCCGACGTACAGGATCACAGCGAGACTGACAGTTCTCAGCTTGTCTGTACAGAAGCACAGAGTCGGGCCACCCAACAGTCCAGAGAGACGATGCCGAAAGAAAACATGCAGATTTTGACTCCAGAAGAGGAGCACCTGGAGTCCAGAGAGACAACGCCGAAAGAAACCATGCAGATTCTGACTCCAGAAGAGGAGCACCTGGAGTCCAGAGAGACCAAGCCAAAAGAAACCATGCAGATTCTGACTCCAGAAGAGGAGCACCTGGAGTCCAGAGAGACCAAGCCAAAAGAAACCATGCAGATTTTGACTCCAGAAGAGGAGCACCTGGAGTCCAGTGAGACAACATCAACAGAAATCATGAAGATTTCAACTCCAGAAGCGGAGCACCAAGAGTCTAGAGAGACCACGTCAAGTGAAATCATGCAGATTTGGACTCCAGAAGAGGAGCGCCAGAAGTCCACAGACACCACGTCAATTGTAATCATGGAGGTTTTGACTCCAGAAGAGAAGCGCCAAGAATCCAGAGACACCGCGTCAAATGAAATCGAGAAGAATTTGACTCCGGAAGAGGAGCACCAAGAAAGCAAAGATGAGGAATCCAATTCTCCACAAATGATTGATGTCACCTGCACCGATGCAACATCAGATCATTCGCACCACTCTCGAGACGAAATGCTCAATGACTCAGATTATCCACTCGGGACACGAATAGAGTATAACAAGAAAAACAAAAGTCAAAAGAAGCACAGCAGAAACGGGACAAACAACAGCAAGAACAAAAGCAACATGAAGCGCGACAAGACCAACAACAATAGCAAGAAGCACAGCAGAAACGAGAACGACAACAGAAAGAACAAAAGCAACATGAAGCGCGACAAGACAAACAACAAAGTCAGGCACAAAGATAGCGACAACGAAAGAGACAGAAACAACAAGAACGGCAACGAAAACAACAAAGTCAGGAACAAAGATAGTGACAACACCAAAAACAGAAACGACAAAAACAGCAACAAGAACGGCCACGAAAACAACAAAGTCAGGAACAACGACAGTGCCAACACCAAAGACAGAAACGACAAAAACAGCAACAAGTACGGCAATGAAAACAACAAAAATAGGAACGACAGAAACAACAGCGATGAAACAACGACTTGTACACAATGGTACTACTCGGCACATGAAGGACAATGCCACAGCACACTGCAAAACGATGACAAGACTACAAACATGTCATGGGATGACAACGAATCGCACAAACTCACGTCTGCTCCAGAACGAGCAAGCACACCAGCATCCAAGGCGGATGAGACAATAAATCAATACCACAAGCACAGAAAAAAGTCCATGCCAGTCAACATCAGTGAGGTGACCATGCAAACACCTCGGGATGATGCATTGGGTACTTAAAATAACAAGGAACACCAACAACATTCACAGCGGACTTGCAATATCAATATCACCACGTCATCAACAACAAAAAGAAAAAAAGCTCTGAACAAATTCATCATGTTTGGACTCAAATGTTTTTATTAAGATTGGACATATAAATACATTGGCTTTGTAAAATATGCAATAGCACCATCACCTGTATAGATACGCATATCGTAACTGTTTTCTATAATTTTCTTTAACGATGTACAGCAAATATGTAAAGAGAAAAAGGGGGATGTGGTGATCGCAGATTGACTAGATACAAAACAACTGAGCAAACACCAGAGGGAGAGCTATAAATACACCGGGACAGGATGTACAATTTTCTTTAACGATGTACAGAAAATATGTAAAGAGAAAAAGGGGGATGTGGTGATCACAAGTTAACTAGATGCAATACAACTGAGCAAACACTAGAGGGGGCACGGGAGAGCCATATAAATAGACGGGGACAGGAAGTGAGGACACTTCACATCAGGCAGAACTGGTAGCTGTACACACACAGCAGCAGGTAGCACTGAAGGTAGCCATAGGTAGAGCTCTGAAGAGAGAACGAATTCACAATAAAGCATCTTCTCCACATTTGAGACTACGAGCTTTATTAAGACACGAGTAACAACACAACAGCCTTCTCCTCTGCTGACTCCCTGATCCTCTCGCCAGGTTGGAAAACCTACTAAGGACATTCGTGCTAACTTTTCCCACTGCTGATGAAAGTTCACTCCCACATCTCCGATTGGATCTACAAACAAATACCTCCCTGTGCATTCATCTCTTTCAAACGCCCTGGGGTTCCGAAGAATGAGAGGTGATCTGATTGGAACAGATAAAATTCTTAGGTCCCTGCTGCTCACTGAGAAATGCCACGGGACCTCTTACACCTGCATGCGGAGGCAGACAAGGCCTCAGTCCAACATCTCATCCACAAAACAACTTCATCAACCCTGCAGCACACCCCTGTCAGCATCAGCAGAGTGAACCAAAGGGTCAACCGTAATTTTTATGCTTCAATTTGAATCCGCAATCTTTGGACTCAGAAACAAGCATCAGCCCACCAAGCCACAGCTGGTGCACATGTTAGAGTTTCCACATTAATTCCAGACCCCCCCCCCTTTCTGGCCCCTGCTCTCCAATTTATTTTGCTCCTCGGAGGGTGCTGTGTGGGTGAGGGTGGGGGAGGTCAGTTGGGGGGATGGGGGTGGCAGTGGGGGTGAGGATACAAAGCATGCAGTCACGGTGCTCCGGCCATCACCGTGTGAGGCAGGTGGGGAGGTGGTCCAGCTGCTCTATTCCCAATTCCGTATCTTCACCCATTCCCGACTGTCCCGTCCCCTTCCTAAATTGGACACAACATCCGGGAAGCGGACCTCCTCAACCGCAGAGGAGCAGTAAACAACGGGAGCCGCATTTTTCTCAAACGTAAGGCTAGGCACAGCTTTGTTCATTGGCTGAATTGGGTTCAGTCGGGATGTCCATCTCCCAGACCCACAAGATTTTTCCCTTGACATTTCTGTCTGTGCGCTTGGAGCTGGGAATGATGCTGGGATGATTCAGACAAGAGAGAATCTAACTCTGGATCCTTGACATTCAATGTCATTACCATCGCTGGATCCCCCACTATCAACATCCTGGGGGTTTAGCATTGACCAGAAACTGAACTGGACCCAGCCACATTAATACTGTGGGTACAAGAGTAGGCAAAGGCTAGGAATCCTACAGCGAGTAACTCACCTCCTGACCCCCCCCCCCCCCCCCCAAAGCCTGTCCACCATCTACAAGGCACAAGTCAGTGATGGAATACTCTCCACTTGCCTGGATGAGTGCAGCTCCAGGAACACTCAAGAAGCTCGACACCATCCAGAACAAAGCAGCCCCGCTTGATTGCTCCCCTTCCACAAACATTCAACCCTCTTCTGGACTGACCTCATTAACACTGCACCCCTGTATGCCTCATCCGATGCCGGTGCTTATGTAGTTACATTGTGTACCTTGTGTTGCCCTATTATGTATTTTCTTTTATTTCCTTTTCTTTTCATGTACTTAATGACCTGTTGAGCTGCTCGCAGAAAAATACTTTTTACTGTACCTCGGTACACGTGACAATAAATAAATCCAATCCAACTCTCCACCACCGGCGAACAGTGGCAGCCGTGTGTACCATCTACAAGATGCACTGCAGTAACTGACCAAGGTTCCTCAGACAGCACCTTCCAAACCCATGACCGCTACCATCTAGAAGGACAAGAGCAGCAGATACCTGGGAACCCCACCACCTGGAGGTTCCCCTCCAAGTCACTCACCACCCCGACTTGGAAATATATCGGCCGTACCTTCACTGTCGCTGGGGCAACATCCTGGAACGCCCTCCCTAACAGCACAGTGGGTGTACCTACACCTCAAGGACTGCAGCGGTTCAAGAAGGCAGCTCGCCACCACGTTCTGATGGGCAACAAGGGATGGGCAATAAATGCTGGTTAACCAGCGACGCCCACATCCCGTAAATGAATTCTAAACATCTATTATCTGTGGAACAACTTATCTTCTATGTGAGGTGATCTCTTGTCCATTTGATGGTGCGTGGTACAGTTCAGGAAAAATTCAAAGTTTGCTGCTGCTTACTTGGTCTGAAGCGCAGCGATGTCCAAGTCACTGTCCTCCGAGCAGAATTTAAGTGTAGAATCTCATGAGCTTGCATATGATGGATTAATGCTTGTACGATTCCATAGTGCACTTCCTGGGCTAATGATTAACAGAATTAACATAAATGGAGAGAGATTAGAACCTCCCTTTACTGCTGAATTTATTTTGATGATTCAAAAGAACAGTTCTCAATGCCATACGCGAGTTGACACTTGCCAAGTCAGCAGGTACAGGAACAGTGCAAAATGATTACGCAGCTTCTGTAGATATCAGAAGCCCGAGTTCTAACATTATAGAAACCTACAGCTTGTGAGGAGTTAATGTCATGTTACAATAAGACACTAGATGGAGCTAGGGACAGTAGTATAAAAGGCACTGACTCTTAGGCATCTGGGAGAGAATTGAATAGAGGAGAGGAGGCTGGAGGAGAGCTAGAGAGGATAGATATAGTTATAGAATATAGAGATAGTGTTACTGAGTGTAGCTTAATATAATCTATTTGTTTACTATAGAAATAAGTTTTGAACTTTAATTTAAGTAGTGTAAAATAAATTTAGCTTTGTTGATGAACCTAGCCTCAAATATCTTTGTGAATATTATGCCGTCCATCTTGAAGTCAATCTCACGAAGATCACCACACGAGTATCTGGATCCTACTCCTTAAAGGTGCACATTTTATAATAATAATCTTTACTGTCACAAGTAGGCTTACATTAACACTGCAATGCAATTACTGTGAAAAGCCCCTAGTTGCCACAGTCTGGCGCCTGTTCGGGTACACAGAGGGAGAATTCAGAATGTCTAGTTCACCTAGCAAGCACGTCTTTCGGGACTTGTGGGAGGAAACCGGAGCACCCGGAGGAAACCCATGCAGACCCGGGGAGAACGTGCAGACTCTGCTCAGGCAGTGACCCAAGACGGGAATCGAACCTGGGACCCTGGCGTTGTGAAGCACCAGTGCTACCCACTGAGCTACCGTGCCGCTCACGTTGTCCAAATGTCAAAGCTATTTTGCACCTCGAGTGCCTGCAGACCTGGGCTTGAGGATCAAAAGTTGAGTCACCTTTAGATTATGCCCGGACCTCACTGCTGGATACAGCACAATGATTTGATTGGATTATGGAGAATATACATCACAGAAACAGGCCATTCAGCCCAACCAGTCCATGCTGTTTTTTAATGCTCCAATTGAGCCTCCTCCCATCCTTCCTCATGTAAAATGTGTGGGTAAAGCCCCGTTGGTGAGGAAGGTGTTGCTGGAGTGGGGTCGGGCGGGGGGGGGGGGGGGGGGGGGGGGGGCTGACTCTCCCGAACTTTATAAATTACTGCTGCGTGGTGAATACTATTGGGCTGGTTTAGCACAGTGGGCTAAACAGCTGGCTTGTAATGCAGAACAATGTCTGCAGCGCGGGTTCAATTCCCGTACCGGCCTCCCCGAACAGGCGCCGGAATGTGGCGACTAGGGGCTTTTCACAGTAACTTAATTGAAGCCTACTCGTGACAATAAGTGATGATTATTATTATTATTATATAGCGATGGTCAGGAAATAGGTAGTGGAGGAAGGGTCGGTATGGGAGCAGATGGAGGCAGCCTCATGTAAGGACACGGGTTTAGGGCCACTATTAACGGCGCCTCTGCCGTTCTCATAGAATTTACAGTGCAGAACAGTGCAGTACAGAGGGCAGCACGGTAGCATGGTGGTTAGCATAAATGCTTCACAGCTCCAGGGTCCCAAGTTCGATTCCCGGCTGGGTCACTGTCTGTGCGGAGTCTGCACGTCCTCCCCGTGTGTGCGTGGGTTTCCTCTGGGTGCTCCGGTTTCCTCCCACTGTCCAAAGATGTGCGGGTAAATCGCGGGTGTGTAAATCAAACACTAGATGGCGTTACTAATTCACTGTGTACAAGACAGCAACTCTAGGAATTCTGGGAGAAGCTGAAGGGAACATGGTGAGATGCTGATGAGAGCAGAGTGAGAATCGATTGTGGAGATATAGCACAAGGTCAAGTCAGGGTGTAGTTTATTAGTTAGATAGAATATTGATTACTGTACTACAGATTCAGTATTATTAGTTTTGTAATAGTAAAGTGTGCGAACCTAATCAAAGTAAGTACGGTAAAATAAATTTGTTTTGATTCAAACTTCTTATTTTTATATTCTTTGTCAACACTACATATCTGGTTATCTTGGAGGGAAAGGCCAGGACTATAACAGAGCCGCCCGCTGGGAGTGGGTTCCATTACTTGCAGGTGAGGGACTTTATGCGGAGGCAGTTATCGACCTTTCCATACCGGCCGCCCCAGGGGCTACAGGATAAGATAATGTCGAAAACGGGAGTAGGGGAGGGGAAAGTATCGGAAATCTATAAGGAGCTGATGGACTGGGGGAAACCCCGATACGGGAGGTTGAGCGGGAGTGGGAGGAAGAGCTGGGTTGGAAGTTGGGAGGCTGGGTGATGGGAGGACGCCCTGAGGCGGGTCAATGGATCCTGAGCCTTATACAATTTAAGGTGGTCCACAGGCCACATATGACTTACTACATTTGAAGGGGGGGAAGATAGGTGTGGGCGGTGTGCGAATGGGCCTGTGAATCATGTTTTGGGCGTGTCCGAAGGGGATCGATGCTAGGGTTTGCCCGGAGGGAGGGGGATATTTCGGTGGGGAAGTTGTTGGGGTGTTGTTTATGTCAGCCACGTTGGCTGGGTTTGGTTTTCCTTGGTGGCCGGTTGCTTATTCTGTTAAATGTATAAGATAATTGTCTCAATAAAATATTTTTCATTAAAAAAAGAAGCTGAGATTCGCCAGGATGTTGCCGGAGCATTCCAGCTAGCAAGTTCACCCTGAGAGGATCAACGTTAGGGTTCATTCCGGGGGGGGGGGGGGTTAGGGAGTAAGGGGGGTAGGGAAAGTTAGGCTATTTTTGTCTAGTTTAGGCGGGAACAGCGGGCGATGGAGGGGTGTGTACGCACTGGATTATGTTTCCATTTGTACTTGTATCCATTGTTGTTATAAAGCCATAAATGCCTTAATAAAATGTTTATTTAAAAAAAAGAGTGGCTGGCTAGGCTGGGGTGGTTCTCTGGAGAGCGGAGGAGGCTGGGGGGGGGGACATGATCGAAATGTACAAAATGACGACGGACATTGACAGGGTAGATAGGAAGGAACTTTTCCCCTTAGTAGCGGCCTCAGTAACCGGGGGCAGGGGATTTAGACGGGATTTGAGAAACACCTTTTTCACCCCGAGGGTGTTGGGAATCTGGAACTCACTGCCTGAACACCGACACGCACAAGGCTACGGATCAAGGTGCTAAGGATTGGAAATCCTGCCCTTCGCCGCCATTGCAAGAGTTGTAGCAGCTGCCCATGTTGCAATATCAATTATTTACAATATATATTAATAACAAGAATGAGGGAAGTGAATGTACCATTGCCAAGTTTGCGGATGACACAAAAGTAGGTGAGAAAGCAAGTGGACATATTAGCGAGCGACAGTATGGCTTAGTGAAGGGAAGATCATGTCTCACGAACTTGATCGAGTTTTTTGAGGCAGTGACGAAGATGATTGATGAAGGTAAGGCAGTGGAAGTTGTCTACATGGACTTCAATAACGCCTTTGACAAGATCCCTCATGACAGACTGGTAAAGAAGGTGAAGACACACGGATCAGAGGTGAGCTGGTAATATAGATACAGAACTGGCTGGGTCATAGAAGACAGAGGGTAGCAATGGAAGGGTGTTTTTCTGAATGGAGGGCTGTGACTAGTGGTGTTCCGCATGGATCAGTGCTGGGACCTTTGCTGTTTGTAGTATATATAAATGATTTGGAGGAAAATGTAACTGGTGTGATTAGTAAGTTTGCGGATGACACAAAGCTTGGTTGAACTGCAGACAGCAATGAGGACAGTCAGAGAATATAGCAGGATCTCAATTGGTTGGAGACTTGGGCGGAGAGATGGCAGATGGAGTTTAATCCGGACAAATGTGAGGTATTGCATCTTGGAAGGTCTAATACAGTAAATGGCAGAACCCTTAAGTGTATTGACAGGAAGAGGGATCTGGGTGTAGAGGTCTACAGGTCACTGGAAGTAGCAACGCAGGTGGAGAAGGTAGTCAAGAAGGCATACGGCATGCTTGCCTTCATCGGCTGGGAGATTGAGTATAAGAATTGGCAAGTCATGTTGCAGCTGTATAGAACCTTAGTTAGGCCACACTTCAATTCTGGTCGCCACACTACCAGAAGGATGTGGAGGCTTTGGAGAGGGGACAGAAGAGATTTACCAGGATGTTGCCTGGTATGGAAGGAATTAGCTATGATGAGAGGTTGAATAAACTCGGTTTGTTCTCGCTGGAACGACGGAGGTTGAGGGGTGAACTGATAGAAGTCTACAAAAACTATGAGGGACATGGACAGAGTGGATAGTCAGAAGCTTTATCCAGGGTGGAAGAGGCAATTACTCGGGGACATAGGTTTAAGGTGCGAGTGGCAAAGTTTAGAGAAGATGTGCGAAGGAAGGTTTTTTTACACAGAGGGTAGTGGGCGCCTAGAACACGCTGCCAGAGGAGGTGGTGGAAGCAGGTACAGTAGTGACGTTAAAGGGACGTATTGACAAATACATGAATAGGATGGGAATAGAGGGATATGGACCCCGGAAGTGTGGAAGATTTTAGGTTCGACGGGCAGCATGGTCGGCACAGGCTTGGAGGGCCGAAGGGCCTGTTCCTGTGCTGTATTTTTCTTTGTTCTTTGGTGAAGGTGACACAAAGAGTCTACAGAGGGACTTAGGCCAGTTAAGTGGGTGGGCAAAAATTTGGGAGATGGAATATAATGTAGGAAAATGTGAATTCGTGCACTTTGGTAGGAAGAATAAAGGAGCGGAATATTATTTAAATGGAGAAAGACTTCAGAAAACTTACTGTGCATAAATCACAAAAAAGCCAGCAGACAAGGTCGGCAGGTCATAGGGAAAGGAAATGGAGTGTTGGCCTTTATTGCAAAGTGAATGCAGCATAAAAATAGGGAAGTCTTGCTAAATCTACACAAGGCACCAATCAGACCACATCTGGAACACTCCCGATCTATGGAAAGGTATTCTGGCATTGGAGACAGTCCAGAGAAGGTTCACTAGGCTGATCCCAGGTATGGAGGGATTTTCTTGTGAGGAGAGGTTGAGCCTGTACCTATTGGAGTTTAGGAGAATGAGAGGCGACCTTATTGAGACAAATAGGATTTTTAGGGGACTTGACAGGGTCGATGCTGAGAAGTTATTTCCCCTTGTGGGAGAGTCGAGGACCAGAGGGCATAATCTCAGAGTGAGGGGGTCGTCCATTTAAGATAGAGGGGAGGAGTAATTTCTTCTCTCAGAGAGTAGTGAATCTGTGGAATTCTTTACTGTAGAGGTTGGATCGTTAAATATGTTCACGGCTGAGATAGACATATTTTTAATCAGTAAGGGAATAAAGGGTTAGGAGATAAGGTGGGAAAGTGGAATTGAGGATTATCAGATCAGTCATAACCTCATTGAATGGTGGAGCAGAATAGATGGGCCGAATGGTCTACTTCTGCTCCAATGTCTTATGGTCTTCAGACTCATGCCTTTGGATCACTTCAATCTTCTTTATATCTCTCGCCATGTAAGGATCCCACACACAATTTGCTTACTTCAGGACTGGACAAACGATTGTTTGGTAAGCTACAATTTTGACTCCTCCTTAGAAATCTAAGAAATCTGTTTGCGTTGGGCGTTACCTGCTGAATGTGGAATCCCCATTGAAGATAGTTTTTAGGATGAATCCCCAGGGATAGTTGGAGAATACCTGTTGGAGAACTTGAGTAAAGAACTGACAGCCATCTGTTGGTTGGTGTAAGCTATTTGGGAATGTAAGCTGTCAGGAGGACACATAAAGAGACTGCAAAGAGTTATAGACAGTTTAAGTGAGTGAACAATGCAGGGGGGGGTAGATGGAGTATGCCATGGGGAAGAGTGAGGTTATTCACTTTGGTAGTAAGAAGATTCATCTTAGTTGAATTTGCTTCTACAAATTTGCCACTTAAGTGCTTCACACGTTCTACTCTCGTGAGTAACGTTCCGGCTCCCTGATCGGTTCTCATTTTTAGCTTTGCTAACTCATCTTTCGTATGTGAAAGTTGGTTCTCTTCACTGATCAGGTTTTCTTCAGCAGATAGAGTTGTTATTTCCTCCTGGTCTTCTTTAAAATATGAAGAAACACATTTTTGAGCTGTCACAAAATGTTTGGTTCATTGATGGATTTTGTTTAATGCACATTTTCAAAGGTATATGCTCAGCTTCAACTTTGATTTAAATCTTCTGATTCAGTTTTCACGTGCGCATTTTCCAACTTTATTACATTTTTATTTTCTGTATTTCAGACTGCACCAGATAGCTTTCTTTAATTTACTGCTTGATCTGCACTGCCACCTGCTGTTGTGTTTGGGTAATGTGTTGGGTTTCCCAAAAAGATATATTTTTTGGGGACTTCTGGAAATATCATGGCCTCACTGGCATCCATGTGCGATTTGTTCAGATAATGCCCTTTTCTCTTTCATTGCTTTACTGGGGGTTTTCTATCCCACTTTTTAAACTCCACGCACTACCCAACTTGATGATTAAAATATTCATCAAAAGCTTGTCATGTTTCATCGAAGCTGGTTGAGGACTCATCAATGCTGTGCAGTAAGATTACCTCTGCTCAGCTTGGAGTTTCTTTTCCAAGGAGGCCCCACTGGAGCAGGCCATTGGGGGGAATAAAAAGAGGTGGTCAGTGGGGTGAGCACCAGCTCTACCGACTCACACAGCTGGAAGATGCAGGAAGATGGATGATCTTACCAAGACACGTGAAACCAGAGAGCTCATGATATTTTTCTAGGCCCTGCCACCCACAATGACTTCCCTGGCACTTTTGTGCTTTACAATCAGCCAGCACAGTGCCCGCTACAACTCTAACCAGAGTCTTGCATCCTTTCCTCTTCCTTAGTTCCATTCATAGGCTCCACTGCCATTTCACCCGCGCTGAAATCTCCTTTTTCCCCCCCTTGCTGTAATTATGTCACATCATAAAACAGAAGGAGGCCATTCAGCCCATCGTGCTTGTGCAGGCAGCTTGGAAGAGCTCTATTAAATTAATCTCACCCCTCTGCCCTCTCCCCAGAGCACTGTTAAATGTCTCCTCTTCAAATAGGCTTTCAAACCCCTCTGGATGTGCACAGCTAGTATTGAAACCCCTTCCACGCCCTTTCGGATACTGCGTCCCAGATGTTGTTTGCACATTGGCTGGAAACATTCCTGGAAAAATGTCCTCACTGGTCGAGAAAAAGAAAAGGTTAATGCAAAGGCCAACCCTGTGGGCTGTGCTACATCATCAGAGATGGGGTTGTCTTGCTTTTGAAGATGCTGAACAAGTCCCTCAGTCTTCAGCGGGCTGGCATGTCACTGGTTCCAGCTGGAGGTGGGAGGGGGACCAGCAGTCTTGTTACAGTGGGGGTGTCAGGCTTTGATGTTCTGTAGAACTCGCACAAACAGTGTGCATTAAAGGTGTGGCTGGACGCACTTTCGGCTGTTTAATCCTTAAACGCAGGAATTCCCACCCTATATCCTACCTTTCTGACCAAGCTGGCTTTTTAGCTCCTTTGTGGCTTAATGCATTTTTTATTGCTGTTATTGTGCTGTTATGAAATGAAATGCTTTTGCGATGATTTCTTATGTTAAAGGAGCTCTGAAAAATATCAATTGCTGCTGCTGAAATTGTCAGATGTTGCCATCTGGTTTTAATCATTGCAGCTTTTATGACCTTGTTGTTGAAACGAGCCTTTGGTTTGTCTGGCGTGATTACTGAGCGAGAAGTTAGAATCCAGGAACTCCGTAGAAACCGAATCACAAATGGGAGCCCTGGAAGGTTAATTGTCAAAGGGGGCAGCACGGTAGCATGGTGGTTAGTATCAATGCTTCACAGCTCCAGGGTCCCAGGTTCGATTCCCGGCTGGGTCACTGTCTGTGCGGAGTCTGCACGTCCTCCCCGTGTGTGTGTGGGTTTCCTCCGGGTGCTCCGGTTTCCTCCCACAGTCCAAAGATGTGCGGGTTAGGTGGATTGGCCATGATAAATTGCCCGTAGTGTCCTTAAAAGTAAGGTTAAGGGGGGGGGTTGTTGGGTTACGGGTATAGGGTGGATACGTGGGTTTGAGTGGGGTGATCATTGCTCGGCACAACATCGAGGGCCGAAGGGCCTGTTCTGTGCTGTACTGTTCCATGTTCTATGACTGGGATTCTGTGTTCCCTGAGATTTCCTATATGTTACTTCGCCCCCCCCCCCCCACACACACACACACACACACACACAAGGGTTTGTGTCTGAGTCAGCTGTCAGGAGCTGTAATGTTATTGTCGTTTATAAAACAAATTTAAATGGAGGTTTGAATAGTATTTCTCCCGCTCTCTGCCTCCTCCGGCATTCCTCGCTCTCCCTTTTCCCAGTTTCCCCTCCATACATTCCCGTTTCGCTCCAACATACCCTCAGCTCTCACCTGCCTTATGTTATGGGGGGTGGGTGCAGAGTGGGGAAGGTTGTAGAACGGAATAGAATTCCTCCAGTGTAGAAGGAGGGCCATTTGGCCCATTGAGGCTGCATCGACCCTCTGAAAGAGTACGCTGCCTAGGCTCACTCCCCAACACTACCTCTGCAACTCCACCTAACCTGCACATCTTTGGACCGCGGGAGGAAACCGGAGCACCCGGAGGAAACCCACTCAGACACGGGGAGAACGTGCCGACTCCGCACAGACAGTCATCCAAGGCCGGAATTGAACCCGGGTCCCTGGCACTGTGAGGCAGCAGGGCTAACCACTGTGCCACCCGTGCTGCCCCTGTGTTTGCCTCCTCCTACTAGTCTTAAATGTCGGCTGCTATCCGTATGGGTGAACTCAGTAGTACCAGGCTGCAACGGAGGGATGGGAACAAGAACAATTACAAGGACACCCTCCCTGCTTATATCAGCCGAGGTCCCAGACACCAACCTCCCCGACAGGAGCTGTCTGCTTAATGTGAACTTTCTAGTCTAAAGCATCATCAAATCGCAGATACGAAGGGGTTAAAGTAGGAACAGCAAAAGCCTCGGGCCACTTTCACTCTCTCCGAGGGAGGAATTAACACTGTAAATGCTCAGCTGGTGCAGAGAAATTGTTTGAAGTTGAAAGGTTAGAAAATCCTTCAAACCAAAGGGTTGCAACAAGAAAGAGAGACTTGCATTTATCTCCCGAGTTTCCCGACTGGAAAAACTCAGCAGGTCCGGCAGCAACAGTAGAGTCAACACGTTGAGCCCTTTGACACTTCATCAGAACTTAAGAGAGGGAAAATGCGTTGGGTATTAAACTGCAGTTGGGAGAGATCGAAACAAAATTGAACAAACTTTGAACAATCTCAGTAGGTCTGACAGCATCTGTGGAGAGAGGAGGGCGCTAACGTTTCGAGTCTGGATGACTCTTTGTCAAAGCTAGGGAGAACTGGAAATAGGGTCAGATTTATACGGTGGAGTGGTGAAGTTGGAGAGGGGGCCGGCAATAGGTGGAGATAGACAAAGACGTGGACAGAAAGGCAAAGAGAATGTAAATGGAGGTGATTAAGGCTAAGAAGGGGCTGATAGTGCCACAGAAAGAGATTAGAATGTGCGAATAGCAGAACAAAGGTGGGCAGTGTGTCAGAGGGCAACCTGGGAGTAGGGAACAGATGGCCCAAGTGAGGTGGGGTGGTGGGGGGGGGGGGGGGGGGGGACATTGGTGAGGAAAAAACAGATCCATGGATGAAATGATAATAAATGGATGAAAATAAAAATGGGGTGAAGGTGGAGGACAGAGTTCACAGTCTGAAGTTGTTGAACTCCATGTTAAGTCCGGAAGGCTGTAACGTGCCTATCGGGAAGGTGAGGTGCTGTTCCTCCGGTTTGCGCTGGGCTTCACTGGAACATTGCAGCAGGCCGAGGATGGACACGCGGGCATGAGAGCAGGACGGTGAGTTGAAAGACGTGCTTGTTAGGTGAATTGGACATTCTGAATTCTCCCTGTGTACCCGAACAGGCGCCGGAATGTGGCGACTGGGGAATTTTCACAGTAACTTCATTGCGGTGTTAATGTAAGCCTACTTGTGACAATAATAAAAATGATATTATATTAAGCGGCAAGCAACAGGAAGGTCTAGGTCCTGCTTACGGACGGACCGGACGTGTTCTGCAGAGCATTAAGTCTCTCCAATGTACAGTAGACCGCATTGGGAGCAGAAAATGCTGCTTTCCCTCCTCCCTGCTCACCATGCAGGGCCCAAACACTCTTTTCAAGTGAAGCAGCGCTTCATGTGCACCTCCTGGTCTATTCTGTCTGCTGCTCAGATTGCTGCATTGGAACAAAGCAGCCCTTGTCTGGGACATCTGGATATTTTAACGTTTTGTTTGTAAAGAACAAAAGTTCCAAAATCCAGCTGTTGGTGAGATCACAAATAATGAGGAAAGCTTTTGAAAGAATCCCTTCAAAATGTATGCAGTACCGTCATGCTAAAGAAGCTTCAAACCAGACCGGAAACAGGGCGGGGGGGTCCCTCTTGCCCTCTCTTTTCACCTCACCAAAGAATCATCCTCTGCCACGTCTGCCAACTCCAGTAAGTTGCCACCACAAAACATATTTTCTCCACACCCCCCCCTTCCTCCCTGTTCTGCAGGGACCACTCCCTCCGTCACACCCTCGTCCACTCCTCCAACACTCCTCCAACTGCAATCCCCTTCTCGTGACATCTTCCCTTGAAATCGCAGAAGGTGCAACACCTTTCCCTTAACCCCCTTCCTCCGCGCCACTCAAGGCCCCAAACACTCCTTTCGCTGCTCCCAATGGGGCCTCCCTCTACATTGGGGAGACTGAACACAGACAGGGTGGTTGCTTTGCACTCCAACTTCGCTCAGTCCACAAGCATGCCCTCGACCTTCCTGTTGCTTGGCACTGTTACTCAGCACCTTGCTCCCATGCGCACATACCCATCCTTGGCCTGCTGTAATGTTCCCGGTGAAGTCCGTCACAAGCTGGAGGAACAGCGTCTCATCGTCCGATTAGGCATGTTCCAGCCCTCAGGACTCAACACATTTAGACTCTGACCTTCTCCTCCAGCTTTTTTTTAATATCCCAGACATTTATTTTCTCAATGCAAAAACCCTCCCTTTCCCCTCCCCACACACCAGGCCATCTGTCTCTTGTTTTAAAAACAGAAAATGCTGGATAATCACAGCACGTTAGGAATGTAATCTGATTCCTTTGCTTTATTGAGCATCAACCAGCAGAGACTCGCCAAACATTTGCGGTGAGATTAGTACCTTTATTGTAACAATGCTCCTTTAAATCCACATCCCAAGCCATCCAATCCCTCTCATGCTAAATCTAACTCAAAGAACAAAGAAAAGTACAGCACAGGAACAGGCCCTTCGGCCCTCCAAGCCTGTGCCGACCATGCTGCCCGTCTGAACTAAAATCTTAAAGATCAAAGAAAAGTACAGTCTCATTCTTTTCATCTGTCTCATCTCGTCCTCATCCCAACCCTGTCCCGCATTCCCATACCTTCCCCCTTATGTGCCCCCCCCCCCCCCCCCCCCCCCCCCACCACCCCCGGATTGAATACAATTCACACCTCATGGGTTCCAGTTCTCCGTGCGCCCCACCTACCTCCAGGCTGCAGCCAACAAAAGCAGCCCAGAGGGCAATCAGAATTATTCTAGATTTTCCACGCTGATGCTCATTAGGGAGCAGCTAGCAGTTTGCAAACTGAGTTTAGCTCAATTTTCTCTTTAGCACAGCCAACTTCAGAGTCCAACCTTCATAGTCCCCTACTCCCAGGTCAGGAACGAACATTGAAAAGTTTTAAATTTTAAATTGATCCTGGGCCTGCTGATGCTGAGGGTGGCACAGTGGTTAGCACTGCTGCCTCACAGCGCCAGGGACCGGGTTCAATTCCGGCCTTGGGTGACTGTGTGGAATTTGTACGTTCTCCCCGTCTGTGCGTGGGATTCCTCCGGGTGCTCCGGTTTCCTCCCACAGTCCAAAGATGTGCAGGTTAGGTGGATTGACGGATTGGCCGTGCTAAATATCCCCTCAAGTGTCCAGTGATTTGCAGGTTGGGTGGGGTTGGGGAGTGGGCTTGGGTGGGGTGCTCTTTCCGAGTGTCGGTGTAGACTCGATGGGCTGAATGGCTCCCTTCTGCACTATCGGGATTCTATGAATTGTGCAGGGAGACAGAACAGATCCCTGGGGATTTTTGTTATCGCCCAGCACGATCCATGTATTGTTTGGGAGATGCTAATGGGATTTGTCTCTTTGTCAGGAATTCCAGCATCCTACCCGGGAGAGTCTGCAGCGAGAGGATTTCCTCTGGAAGCTCTCAAACACTCACATGCTGGACACGTACCTTCACGTGATGGAGGAGGAAAGCCATCAGCAAATGGTGGAGCAAATTATTCAGCAATTCAAGGAAAAGATACTTCCAAATCTCAGCAAGTTTCGGAAAAGTAAGTGTCCACCTTTGTTGGGCCGGAAAGCTACTGGGTAGAAATTTCTAGAACTGGCAGAATCAATATTTTACCAGTTATACAGTTCAATTAATATTCAGATCCTGTAGCCAATAGGAATGAATATTGGGCAGAGCCTATAACAGAACATGGAAGCAGGAGGCGGCCATTTGGCCCTTCGAGCCTGCTCCACCATTCATTACGATCATGGCTGATCATCAAGTTCAATCCCCTGATCCCACCTTCCCCCCACACCCCTTGATCCCTTTAGCCGCAAGAACTATATCTAATTCCTTCTTGAAATTACACAACGTTTTGGCTTCAACAACTTTCTGTGGTAGGGAATTCCGCAGATTCACCACTCTCTGGGTGAAGAAATCTCTACTCACCTCAGTCCTAAAAGGTTTGCCCCTTATCCTCAACTATGACCCCTAGTTCTGGACTCCCCCACCATCAGGAACATTCTTTCTGAATCTACCCTGTCTAATCCTGTTAAAATTTTGCAAGTTTCTACGAGATCCCCTCTCACTCTTCTAAACTCCAAAGAATAGAATCCTAGTCTCTCCTCGTATGACAGTCCCACCATCCCAGGAATCAGCCTGGTAAATCTTCGCTGTACTCCCTCCATAGCAAGAACATCCTTCCTCACCTTAACGACACCAAAACCACACACAGTACTCCAGGTGTGGCCTCACCAATGCCCTGTACAATTGCAGTAAAACATCTCTATTCCTGTACTCAAATCCTCTCGCTATTGAGGCCAACATACCATTTGCCTTCTTTACTGCCTGCTGTACCTGCACGTTTACTCTCAGCGACTGATGCACGAGGACACCAAGGTCTCGCTGAGTATCCGCCTCTCTCAATTTGCACCCATTCAAATAATAATCTGCCTTCCTATTTTTGGTACCAAAGCAGATAACCTCACATGTATCCACATTATACTGCATCTGCCATGCATCTGCCCACTCACTCAGCCTGTCTGAATCCCGCTGAAGCATCTCTGCATCCTCCTCACAGCTCACCCTCCCACCCAACTTTGTATCATCTGCAAATTTTGAGATAATACATTTAGTTCCCTCATCCAAATCATTAATATATAATGTGAACAGTTGGGGTCCTAGCACAGATCCCTGCGGTATCCCACCCGTCATTGCCTGTCAATCAGAAAAAGACCCATTATTCCAACCTTTTGCTTCCTGTCTGCTAACCAGCTTTCTATCCATCTGAAGACACTATCTGTAATCTCACGCGCTTTAACTTTACATATTAATCTGCTTCGTGAGACCTTGTCAAAAGCATTCTGAAAGTCTAAATAAACCATATTCACCGGTTCTCCCTGGTCAACTCTACTAGTTATATGGTCAAAGAAGTCTAGTAGATTTGTCAAGCATGATTTTCCTTGCGCAAATCTATGCTGACTTTGTCTGATTATACCACTGCTTTCCAAATCCTGTGCTTAGAAATTCTTGATAATTGACTCCAGCAACTTCCCTACTACCGACGTTAGGCTCACTGGTCTATAGTTCCCTGTTTTCACTCTACCTCCCTTTTTGAATAGCGGAGGTTACATTCGCTGCCCAATAATCTGTAGGAACCATCCCAGGGGCTGGCTTAGCACAGGGATAAATCACTGGCTTTGAAAGCAGACAAAGCAGGCCAGCAGCACGGTTCAATTCCCGTACCAGCCTCCCCGAACAGGTGCCGGAATGTGGCGACTAGGGGCTTTTCATAGTAACTTCATTTGAAGCCTACTTGTGACAATAAGTGATTTTTATTTCATTTCATTTCAAGGAATTTAGGAAAATGACCACCAATAGATCTACTATTTCTAGCGCTACTTCCTTAAGTACTCTGGGATAAAGGTTATCAGGCCTTGGAGATTTGTCTGCCTTCAAGCTCATTAATTTCCCAAAAACAATTTATTTTCTAATACTAATTTCCTTCAGTTCCTCACTAAAACTTGTGATTCTCATAACTTTTTGTACGGTCCCAGGTTCGATTCCCGGCTTGGGTCACTGTCTGTGCGGAGTCTGCACGTTCTCCCCGTGTCTGCGTGGGTTTCCTCCGGGTGCTCTGGTTTCCTCCCACAAGTCCCGAAAGACGTGGTGTTCGGGGTCTTCTGTACAGAGCAGACATAAACAGGGTGAAAGTGAAGCCACGCCCGCCCCCCCCCCCCCCCCCTTTTACAGCACCAACTGCCGTAAAGCGTTAAGTTTACAGGTTATGGCTACTTTGAGAAACCAGGGAGAAGGTGAGTGTGTTGGGAAATTGGGTAGAATGGGAAGGATATGGGTAGGACTGGCCGGAGGGAGTGGGGAGGGTAGTTGGAGGGGTTGGGGGCGGGGGGGGGGGGGGTAAGGGAAGCTAGTCAGAGGTAGTCAAAGGGGGTGTGATGGTGGCAGTATAGCCAGGTAGTTTGGATAGTAGTTTGGGCGGGGTGGGCGGGTGGGGGGGGGGGGGGGTGGTGAAGGGGTGTCGTCTGTGGGTGAGGAAGGTAGTTAAGGAGGTAGTGGATGAGTCTGGAGGTGAGTTACTCTCCGCATAATTTCCAGCCTCTAATCTGCTCTTGTACCACAATATTAATTTGGTTGTGTCCTGTTCAGTTTCTGGTCAATAGTGAGCCCCCAGGATGTCGATAGTGGAGGATTCAGTGATGGTAATACCTCTGAATGTCAAGGGGAGATGGTTAACTTTTCCGTGTTGGAGATGGTCATTGCCTGGCACTTGTTACTTGTTGCTTATCAGCCCAGGTCCAGGTCTTATATGGGCACAGCTTGCATCACTACAACATTTATGGTCGATGACGCTGTTTGCAATCATCAGCAAACATCCCCACATCTAACCTTCTGATGGAAAGAAAATTTTGATGAAGCGGCTAAAATAGGTTGGGCCCAGGGCACTACCCTGAGGAACCCCTGCGATGATGCCCTGGGATCTCCAACAACCATCATCCTTTGTGCTGGGCATGACCAGTGGTGAGTTTTCACATTGAATCCCATTGATTCCATATTTGCAGGGGCTCCTTGATGCTACACTTGGTCAAATGCTGCCTTTCGATATCAAGGCCACTTCTCCTCAAAGTTCAGCTCTTTTTTCCATGTTTGGACCATGGTTGGACCCATGGGCAGCGCGGTGGCACAGTGGTTAGCACTGTTGCTTCACAGCGCCAGGGTCCCAAGTTCGATTCCCGGCTTGGGTCACTGTCTGTGTGGAGTCTGCACGTCCTCCCCGTGCCTGCGTGGGTTTCCTCCGGGTGCTCCGGTTTCCTCCCACAAATCCAGAAAGAAGTGCTGTTCGGTAAGTTGGACATTCTGAATTCTCCCTCTGTGTACCCGAACAGGTGCCGGAGTGTGGTGACTAGGGGCTTTTCACGGTAACTTTGTTGCAGTGTTAGCATAAGCCTATTTGTAACAATAAAGATCCTAAAAAAAAGTTGCACTGAGGTCAGGAGCTGAGTGGCCCTGGCGGAACCCAAACTGAAAGAGTCAAAGAGCAGGTTATTGCTGAGTAAGTGCTGCTTGATAGCATTGTTGATGAACCTTCCACCACTTCGCTGATGTTTTAACAAGTGTGTGCTAAATAATAACTCCTTTAACAGTGTGAGATGTTGTCATGTGAGTGTCCCTTTAAGAAATATGTGTTTATCAAATAGCTTCAGTGATGTCATTGTGTGGGTGCAGCCGGGCTGTGGCTCTTGTTTTTACTTTCGTTTTGAGCTGGGAGCGGGGCTGTGGCACTCAGTTTTACAAGGATCTTGGAGTCTCTCTCTCTCTGCATGTTAAAGGATGTCCAGATCACTTGATACTTTAAAAGTGATAACTTTTTTTCTGGAAAGAACTCAAACTACTGTTTTGGGTAAAGGGGTTTTTGTCTGGTTATCTGGATGTTGTTACTTGAGTGAAACAGTAAAGGAAAGTTATTAAGGGTTATATATAGAGTACTGTAGCTGTGTGGGGTATTTATATGCATAGTTGATAAAAATGCTTATTGTGGGTGTTTATAAAATGTTAACTGAATTTGTAGAATGAACTTTGTTTTGTTTGAAAGTGTTTAAGGCCTCTGTTGAATAACACCTGAAAAGTACGCCCTTGTGCTCCCCATAACCAAAATCTATAAACATTTGTAGGTCAGGTGACCTCCATGATATACTTTGGTGTTCTCTAAACCCTGGCCCATAACAATGTTCAGATACAGATTAGATGTTGTTTTTAGTGACAGATGATAAAACTTTGCCATGTTTGTTTCTTTACCAGCACTAAATCACGGAGATTTCAGTCACACCAACATTCTAGTACAATCTGTTCAGCCGACCATTCCGACCCCACACCAACACCCCCCCACCCCCCACCCCCCACACCCCCCCCCCCCCCCCCCACCCCAGCAGGAGTTGGACATCTCCGGGATCCTGGATTTCACTGACATGAACTATGGTTGTTCTGTATGTGACGTGGCCATATCCATAATGTACCTGATGCTGGAGAGCAGCGATCCCCTAAGCGTCGGGGGCCATGTTCTTTCAGGGTTCGAGAGTGTGACCCCGTTGGGCCCCGAGGAACGAGACGCTGTGTTTCTGCTGGTTCTCTGCCGCTTTTCCCAGTCGCTGGTTCTGGCGAAATACAATATTCTGCTGTACCCTGAAAATGAAGAATATCTCCTGACCACAGCAAGAAGTGGCTGGAAGTGTTTGCACCAATTGTGGTCACTGGGTAAAGAGGCAGTGGAAAAGATTTGGTACGAGGCAGCCAAAACCCACTGCGCTTGATATAAACCCAGTTGGTTCTGTGTTGCCGATATCTAAATGCAAATCTTTCTTTATTGCCAAAACGGTAATTCAAAGATAAGGGGGGAATTTTTCCTGTTTTAGTAAAGAAGTAAAATTGCAGCCAGTACGGGAATTGAACCTGCGTTGACGGCCTCAGTCTACATCACGAACCAGCCATCAAAGCCAGCTGAGCTAAAGCAGCTGATGCACAATCAATGGACACGGAAACGAAGGAGTAGTCCGAATCGAAGGCTTTAATCTACAAGAAGTGTGCCCAGCAGCAGGAGTACAGAAATGACCTGGCTGCTGGGAGACCCGGGTTCTTATACCCAGCTTCATAGGCGGAGCTACCTTCCTCTCGACCAATGAGAAGACAACACTTGGACCAATGGGCAGCGAGCCTTCTGCACCAATGGCAGCTCACACTCCCAGGTACCGTAATACCCCTAGTCATACTACCACAGCAGCCCCTTGTTTTTTTTTGAGGGGGGTTGGGGGGAAATGGCAGAAGGGACAGAAGACCGCGAAACGGCTTTTACACTGACAGATTTCCCCACTTGATTGTCCCCTCCCCCCACCAATGACAATTTGAACATTCATGTCGGGCATTTAAACCTGATTGCCATTTAAAAAATAATCTTTATTGCCATAAGTAGGCTTACATTAACACTGCAATGACGTGACTGTGAAAATACCCTAGTCGCCACATTCCAGCGCCTGTTTGGGTACACGGAGGGAGAATTCAGAATGTCCAAATTACCTAACAGCACATCATTCGGGACTTGTGGGAGGAAACCGGAGCGCCCGGAGAAAACCCACACAGACACGAAACCCTCCCACGCAGCAGTACTAACCACTGTGCTACCGTGCTCCTCCGTTGGACTGTACATTCACGTTGGCATGAGGGAACGCTGACGGTCAATCACGACATGCACCCGGGTGAACAGAACCCGCTAGAGGTTGAGGGAAGTGCATAGCCCCAGAGGAGGTGGGGTAAGGGGTAAAGTCCTGAGCGGGGTGGGGGGGGGGGGGGGGGGGGGGGGGGGAGGTGGTCAATGGGGCGGTGGGTTTTGTGTCTGCAGGGGTGGGGCGCGGATGTTCTGTGGGTTTTCATGTTTTATTTCTTATAATTCTGCGGTAAAGGCTGAGATCGTGAAAAATGTCAGAATTTCAAATAATGTGAAACATGACCCTTGTCGGAATGGTTTTGCTGCAACATTGATGGATCCAGTGTCTTATCAAAACAACAATACTCAACTGTGAAAAGTTTTATGTTTATTTTTAACTTTTGGTTAACATGTCCGTGAGATCGTTACCGCTGTTGATAATTGCAGCAAGGTGGGTGAATACTTTCGGATTGAAGAACGATATATCCTGATGTGAACGTGGCGGATTTTGGGAACAATTCCAAAGGCACGGTGTCCGGGATGAGCGTGTTCCAGTTGATCCAAGTCGTATATCGAAAGCTCGGGGGTCAGAGAGGTGTTCGAACAGGATCTGATTTTACAAACAGTAACCAGACTGTGGATCCTCGTCTTCCCGTTAAACAGAGCCCCCCCCCCCCCCCCCCCCCCCCCGAAGGAGGAAGCTACCCTTCAATCTGGTTTAGCTCAGTGGGCTGGATAGCTGGTTTATGATGCAGAACAAAGCCAGGAGCGCAGGTTCAATTCCCGTTCCAGCTTACCCGAAAAGGCGCCGGAATGTGGCGACGAGGGGCTTTTCACAGTAACTTCATACTTGTAACAATACAAGGTTATTATTATTATTGTTATCTCCTCCAGCTCCTCCGACAGATTTGCTCTCACCTAACTTTAACCTCCTGCACATTCCCAATTTTAATCACTCACCACCACGTCAACTGTGGACGCTCGGTTCTGGTACTCCTTCCCCTAGTCTCACTTCCGCTCTTTCCCTTTTGAAAATGCTCCTCCAAACTTACCTCTTTGACCAAGTTTCTAATCCATCGACCTCAATATCACCTGAGGTGAAATTTATAACTTGCTGGATATAAAGTATGAAAATGCAGTTGTTATGGGCCAGGGTTTAGAGAACCCCAAAGTGTATCATGGATTCACTTGCCCCACAACGTTTAATAGATTGTGGTATGGGGAGCACACGGCCCACTCGACAGGTGTGGTACAGCAGAAATGGAAAAGTAATTTTTTAAGCAAAACAATGTTTATTCTATGAACTCAAATTAACCTTTTTAAAACATACAGTGAACATCTTAGCAACCATCAATTCAAATACAACCCCCAAAGAATACAACACTAAGTAATTCTTAACATCCCAAACAACATCCAGAAGACAGAAGAAACACCTTTTAACAGAAGCACATTAGGTTTACATTCACTACTGAGAACATTTATAATTCTGAATTCACCAAATGATCAAGAGATAGTCTTGGTGGGGCTAATGGGGCTAAAGGTAGACAAGTCTCCTGGCCCTGATGGAATGCATCCCAGAGTGCTAAAGAGATGGCTAGGGAAATTGCAGATGCACTAGTGATGATTTACCAAAATTCACTAGACTCTGGGGTGGTCCCGGTGGATTGGAAATGAGCAAACGTGACACCGCTGTTTAAAAAAGGAGGTAGGCAGAAAGCGGGTAATTATAGGCCAGTGAGCTTAACGTCGGTAGTAGGGAAGATGCTGGAATCTATCATCAAAGAAGAAATAATGAGGCATCTGGATGGAAATTGTCCCATTGGAAAGACGCAGCATGGGTTCATAAAGGGCAGGTCATGCCTAACTAATTTAGTGGAATTTTTTGAGGACATTACCAGAGCAGTAGATTATGGGGAGCTAATGGATGTGGTATATCTGGATTTCCAGAAAGCCTTTGACAAGGTGCCACACAAAAGGTTGCTGCATAAGATAATGATGCATGGCATTAAGGGTAAAGCAGTAGCATGGATAGAGGATTGGTTAATTAATAGAAATCAAAGAGTGGGGATTAATGGGTGTTTCTCTGGTTGGCAATCAGTAGCTAGTGGTGTCCCTCAGGGATCAGTGTTGGGTCCACAATTGTTCACAATTTACATAGATGATTTGGAGTTGGGGACCAAGTGCAATGTGTCCAAGTTTGCAGACGACACTAAGATGAGTGGTAAAGCGAAAAGTGCAGAGGATACCGGAAGTCTGCAGAGGGTTTTGGATAGATTAAGTGAATGGGCTAGGGTTTGGCAGATGGAATACAATGTTGACAAATGTGAGGTTATCCATTTTGGTAGGAATAACAGCAAAAGGGATTGTTATTTAAATGATAAAATATTAAAACATGCTGCTGTGCAGAGAGACCTGGGTGTGCTAGGGCATAAGTCGCAAAAAGTTGGTTTACAGGTGCAACAGGAGATTAAGAAGGCAAATGGAATTTTGTCCTTCATTGCTAGAGGAATGGAGTTTAAGACTACGGAGGTTATGCTGCAATTGTATAATTGTATATACCTGGAGTATTGTGTTCAGTTTTGGTCTCCTTACCTGAGAAAGGATGTACTGGCACTGGCGGGTGTGCAGAGGAGATTCACTAGGTTAATCCCAGAGCTGAAGGGGTTGGATTACAAGCAGAGGTTGAGTAGACTGGGACTGTACTCGTTGGAATTTAGAAGGATGAGGGGGGATCTTATAGAAACATATAAAATTTTGAAGGGAATAGATAGGATAGATGCGGGCAGGTTGTTTCCACTGGCGGGTGAAAGCAGAACTAGGGGCCATAACCTCAAAATAAGGGGAAGTAGATTTAGGACTGAGTTTAGGAGGAACTTCTTCACCCAAAGGGTTGTGAATCTATGGAATTCCTTGCCCAGTGAAGCAGTAGAGGCTCCTTCATTACATGTTTTTAAGGTAAAGATAGATAGTTTTTTGAAGAATAAAGGGATTAAGGATTATGGTGTTCGGGCCGGAAAGTGGAGCTGAGTCCACAAAAGATCAGCCATGATCTCATTGAATGGCGGAGCAGGCTCGAGGGGCCAGATGGCCTACTCCTGCTCCTAGTTCTTATGTTCTTTTGTTCTTATATGGATATGAGGAGTGGGACGGGATTTTGCTATCCCATTTGACGGTGAGGGGTCGGGGTGCGAGATCGAAGGCAGGAGCAGGAAATCCCACGGGATCCCAAAGTGTGGGTTACGCTGGCAGAATTTCCGCTTCTGATTGTCCCCGCCCTCTTCCAATGACGTGACGGGAATTCTGACGTTGAATGTCAGGATCTTCATTTGAATATATTTAAATATAATTAATTAGTCTGCCCCCACCTACGCTCTAAGGTTCCAAAAGAGATAGCCGCAGAGGTAGTGAATGGCACTGCCTGTGATTTTGCAAAATTCACACCCTGGATGTGACCTTGCAGATTGGGAGTTGGGAAACTTTACCTCGCAATTCAAGAAAGGAGGGAAAGAGAAGAAAGGGAACTGTAGGTCAGTCAGCCTAACATCAGTTATACTGGAATTTATTATTCATTTTGTTTTTTAAATTTAGAGTTGCCAATTTTTTTTTCTCCAATTAAGGGGCCAACCCACCTACCCTGCACATCTTTGGGTTGTGGGGGCGAAACCCACGCAGACACGGGGAGGATGTGCAAACTCCACACGGACAGTGTACCAGGGCCGGGATTCGAACCCGGGTCCTCAGCGCTGTAGGCAGCAGTGCTAACCACTGCGCCATGTGCCGCCCGGAGGAATTTATTATTAAGGAGGTAGTAACAATGCAGTTAGAAAGTTATAGAATGATCAGTAAACATGGTTTTATGAAAGGGAAAATGTGTTTGACACATGTATTAGAGGTTTGTTTCGAAGATTTAACTAGCATGGTTGGAGAAAGGGGAGCCAGTAGATGTAGTATACTCGGATTTCCAAAGAGCATGTGATAAAATGGCACACAAAAGGTTAATAGGCAAGATAAGGGCTGATGGCATTGGGGTTATTAGCATGGCTGTGGGGTCAGTTAATAAGAACTAGGAGCTGGAGTAGGCCATCTGGCCCCTCGAGCCTGCTCCGCCATTCAATGAGATCATGGCTGATCTTTTTGTGGACTCAGCTCCACTTTCCGGCCCGCTCACCATAACCCTTAATTCCTTTACTGTTCAAAAAGCTATCTATCGGCGTCTTAAAAACATTCAACGAGGGAGCCTCAACTGCTTCACTAGACAGGGAATTCCAGATTCACAACCCTTTGGGTGAAGAGGTTCCTCCTCAACTCAGCCCTAAATCTGCACCCCCTTATTTTGAGGCAATACCTCCTAGTTCTAGTTTCACCCGCCAGTGGAAACAACCTCCCTGCTTCTATCTTATCTAGCCCCTTCATAACTTTATATGTTTCTATAAGATCCCCCTCATTCTTCTAAATTCTAGTGAATATAGTCCCAGTCTACTCAGTCTCCCCTCAAAAGCCAATCCTCTCAACTTCGGAATCAACCTAGTGAATCGCCTCTGCACCCCCTCCAGTGCCAGTACATCCTTTCTCGAGTAAGGAGACTAAACCCTGTACACAGTCCTCCAGGTGTGTCCTCACCAGCACCCTATACATCTGTAACATAACCTCCCTGTTTTTAAACTCCATCCCTTTAGCAATGAAATATAACATTCTATTTGCCTTCTTCATTACTTGCTGCACCTGTAAACCAACTTTTTGCGATTTATGCACAAGGACACCCAGGTCCCTCTGCACAGCAGTATGCTGTAATTTAAAAAAACTTTAGAGTGCCCAATTCATTTTCCAGTTAAGAGGAAATTTAGCGTGGACAATGCACTGACCCTGCACATCTTTTGGGGTGTGGGGGTGAAACCCACGCAGACATGGGGAAAATGTGCAAACTCCACATGGACAGTGACCCAGAGAGGGATCAAACCTGGGAACTTGGCTCTGTGAGACAGCAATGCTAACCCACTGCACCACCATGCTGCTGAAGCAATTTTTTACCATTTAAATAATAGTCCATTTTGCTGTTATTCCTACCAAAATGGATGACCTCACATTTACCAACATTGTACTCATCTGCCAGACCCTAGCCCACTCACTTAAACTATCTACATCCCTCTGCAGACTTTCACTGTCCGTGGATACGAGGATAGGGCGAGGGAGTGAGCCTGGGTAGGGTGCTCTTTCAGAGGGTCGGTGTAGACTCGATGGGCCGAATGGTCTCATTCGGCACTATAGGGAGTCCGTGGTTCCATCTTCCCCATCATACTGTAAGCAGCAAATTCCCACACGAATTTGAGTGACAAATATTTCAACACACACCATGAACTGCAGGTTAGAGGTTTTCTTTCATGCAAATGTGTATCATCTACAAGATACATTTCAGATACATAGCAGCACCTTCTAAACCGACGACTGTCACCATTCAGAAGGACAAGGGCAACAGAGACCTGGGAACACCATCACCTGGAACTTTGTCTCCAAGCCAGTGACTCGGAACTATATCGCCATTCCTTCGCTAGGTTAAAATGCAGGAGCTTCCTCCCCAACAGCACTGTGGGCGTACCTACACCACGTGGACTGCAACAGTTTAAGAAGGAGGCTCACCATCGCCACCTCAAGGCTAATTAGAGATGGGCAACAAATGGTAGCCTCGCCAGCGATGTTCACATACCTTGAATGAGATTTTTAAAATTCATAATGCCAAAGAAATGAGCAGAAATGGTCCATTTATTGTCCAGAACCTTTGTGGTCTATCCTTCAACATAGTTTTGTCAGAGTATAGTGTTTCTGTAGCACTCCAGAGGGTTCGACTTGGTATCTCATTGCACAGGAGCAACTAGCAAATGTCTAGTCTTTCAATCAGTCCTTGATCCTTGATATCTGCTGTCACGGAAGGAATTAAATTGGGACAGTGGCCCACAATTCACCTTAAGGTGGGGGATTGGCTGTGGCAGGAATTATGGACATAGGAACAGGGGGAGGCCATTCATCCCAGTGAGACAGTTCCACCCTTCAGTTAGATCATAGTTGATCACTGCTTCAACTCCATTCTTTGACTTTATTTCATGTCCCTTCATACCCTCACCCATCTATCCATAGAATCCATGGGATCCCTACAGTGGTGAAGGAGGTCATTCGGCCCATTGAGTCTGCACCAAACCTCCGAAAGAGCATCCCGACCCATGCTCACTCCCTTGCCCTATCCACGTAACCCCACCTAACCTTTTGCACACTAAGGGGCAATTTAGCGTGGCCAATCCACCTCACCTGCGCATCTGTGGGAGGAAACCGGAGCACCCGGAGGAAATCCACGAACACACGGGGAAAACGGGCAAACTCCACACAGACAGTCACCCAAAGCCGGAATCGAACCCGGGTCCCTAGCGCTGCAAGGCAGCAGTGCTAAGCACTGGGCAAGCGTGCCGTCCATTTCAATCCTGACAACTCTAGCTGATGCTCAGCATCCAGGGTATTTCAGAGGTGAGAGTTCACCATTTACCACTGCCCTTTGCGGATAGAAATGCTTGCTAAAAGGCATCATACAAACACACACACATAGGGGTTGGATTCCCCGGTCGCCCCAACCGCGTGTTTCTTGCCGGAGCGCCATTCACTGGCGGCGGCATTCCCTCTTCGCACCTCTTGTCAATGGGATTTCCCATTGTAGCCACCCCACACTGCCGATAAATCCGTGGGCAGCTCCGGCTGCCAGCGAGAACTGAGAATCTTAATGGCTGGAGAATTCCAGCCAAGATTTCAGAATAGGCCGCTTCGAGCCAGTTCCGCTATTCACTAAGATCATGCCTGATCTAGTTTTAAAGTTACGCCCCTGTTCTTGATTCCTTCACATCCAATACCATATTGAATACAATTTGGTTTGGAAAACTTTTTTTAAAATTTAGAGAACCCAATTCATTTTTTCCAATTAAGGGGCAATTTAGCGTGGCCAATCCTCCCAGCCTGCACATCTTTGGGTTGTAGGGGGCGAAATCCAAGCAAACACGGGGAGAATGTGCGAACTCCTCACAGACAGTGACCCAGAATCGAACCTGGGACCTCGGCGCCATGAGGCAGCAGGGCTAACCCACTGCGTCACCGTGCTGCCCTATTGAATACATCATTGTCAAATATTTTGAACATCTCAATAAAATCAGCTGTGGATTTTCTAAACTCAATCAGGGCGGCACAAGCAGCCTGTCCTCAGTAGTAGTGCTTTGGAGAATCTTTGCTGTACCCCCCCCCCCCCCCCCCCCCCCCCCCCCCCGGTGGCCATGGCCATTCCGTCCTTCCTGAGGGGAGGGGCTCAGAACTGAACACAGATAAAGCTGGTGGGCCTGACCCAGGCTGGATTTCTCTCACTCTCTTCCCGTCTAAACCCAGCTCAGCCACATTTAAACTCTCCTCGGTTCTTTGTCGCCCACAGGCAGGGTCCAGGTTAGAGAATACCCAGGTTTGCTGCACTTTGGATCAGCTCACACTAAGAGTGGCGATGCACAGGATGGGATCCAGCATTACCCTAACCCATGGGAATAACAGCTGAAAGTTTATTAAAATCATGGATATTTTGGAATGAGGGTTTTGCTCTAAACAGCCACTAGGTGGCGCCTTTTGCTGCAATAAACAGATACATTTTGTTGGGACCTTCTGGAGGACAACAGGTCACATGGGACAGTCCCACACGGGACAGCCTGACACGGGACAGCCCGACACGGGACAGTCACACACGAGACAGCCCGACACGGGACAGTCCGACACGGGACAGCCCGACACGGGACAGCCCGACACGGGATAGCCCGACACGGGACAGCCCGACACGGGACAGCCCGACACGGGACAGCCCGACTGGGACAGTCCGACACGGGACAGTCCGACACGGGACAGCCCGACACGGGACAGCCCGACACGGGATAGCCGGACACGGGACAGCCCGACACGGGACAGCCCGACACGGGATAGCCTGACACAGGATAGCCCGACATGACACAGCCTGACAAGGGACAGTCCGACACGGGACAGTCCGGCACGGGACAGCCCAACACGGGACAGTCTGACATGGCCTGACACAGGACAGTCCAACACGGGACAGTGAGTCGCTGGATAATCCGACACGGGGCAATCACACACAGGACCGTCCGACAGGGGACCGTCCGACATGGGGCAGTTCGACTGGGGGCAGTTCGACTGGGGGAAGTCTGACATGAGACAGTCCGACATGTAACTGTCCAACATGGGACAGTCTGACACGGGCCAGTTTGATATGTGATATTATGACATGGCACAGTCTGACATGGGACAGTCTTGACACGGGACAGTTTGACACGGGACGGTCTTGACACGGGACAATCTGAAACAGGACATTTGTTCAAGGCACAGTCTGACATGGGACAGTCTGACACGGGACAGTCTAACACGAGACAGTCTGACACGGGTGGTTCAAACACATTGCACAAACCCATGAGAAGGTTTAACATATGACCCCTTCCCCTGCAAAGGAAGCAGCCACTTCCCCCCAAAGTGGGTATGAAACTGGCTCTGTAACATTTCCAATAGATCAAGTGGCCCAGGGTTCATGGAAAGGTCAGAAGTGGGCTTAGTGTCCCTTTCCCTGGTCCCAGCTTTCTGCTTTTCAACTCCTGACATAAAAAGAGGAATCGGTGAGGAAAATATACGACTGTTCAGCCATTTGGGGAAGAACTCACACTGTAACAGGTGATTGGATGAGGCGTTGCCATGGAGTAAACAATGGGGAAGTTTATGGGTAATCCCGAAAAAGAACAAGGCTTGAACGTATACCTTTTGTTTGCAGAGGAGTCCCTTCACGTTACCGACAACATCCACTCTATCTCTGATAGGAGCTGGCTGTATCAAACCAGATCTTTTCCACTGCCTCTTTACCCAGATCCCACAGCTGGTGCAGGCACCTCCAGCCTTTCCTCACTGAGGTCATGATGTAGTCTTCGTTCTCTGGATCGAGCAGGACACTGTGCCCGGCAATAAGCAGCGACTGGGAAAGCCTGCACAGCACCAGCAGAAAGAGGGAGCCTCTCTCCTGCTCCGACAGTGGGATCACGCTCTCGAAACCGGCAATAACGTGGCCCCCCACGCCGATGGGGTCGCTGTCCATAATCGTCAGATACGTGATGCTTATAGCCAGTTCGTGGACAAAGCAGCCGTAGTTCATGTCGCCAAAGTCCAGGATAGCAGAAATCCGGAATTCCGGGTGTGGGTGAGTCGGGCCGCGTCTCCCCTCCATGGGTTCCAGCAGGATGTTGTTTTCGTTGCAATCTCCATGAATAATGCCTGGAAAATTGGGAAAAAAACTTTGATCATACATTCCTGAGGGAAGAACCCCGGTTACAGGAATCAGGGAGCTTTGATTCATTCAGATTCGATTTCTTGACAAAAACAATATATAATTTAAAAATGAACTTCGAGTACCCAATTTATTTTCCAATTAAGGGGCAATTTAGCGCGGCCAATCCACCCACCCTGCACATCTTTAGGTTGTGGGGGTGGGACTCACACAGACACAGGGAGAATGTGCATGGACAGTGACCCAGGGCCTGGATCGAACCCGGGACCTCGGCGCCGTGAGGCAGCAGTGCTAACCACTGTGCCACCGTGCCACCCTTGACAAAAACAATATTATGCGATGCATGGTTTGGGGGAACTATGACTCTGGACTTTGACCAAGCAGGATTTCATCACCTAATGTCTGGGTCTGTTCTGGATTAATTGCCATAGACTAATTGATAGCGAGTGATCACTAGCAATACTTATACGAACATACATAAGAACATATGAATTAGGAGCAGGAGTAGGCCACTCGGCCCGTAATATCTGCTCCGCCATTCACTAAGATTATGGTTGGTCTGATTGTAGCTTCAACCCCACATTCCCACCTACCAGAAGGATGTGGATGCTTTGGAGAGGGTGCAGAGGAGGTTCACCAGGATGTTGCCTGGTATGGAGAGTGCTAGCAATGAAGAAAGGTTGAGTAGATTAGGATTGTTTTCGTTGGAAAGACGGAGGTTGAGGGGGGACCTGATTGAGGTCTACAAAATTATGAGAGGTATGGACAGGGTGGATGGATTTTTCCAAGAGTAGAGGTGTCAATTACAAGGGGTCACGATTTCAAGGTGAGAGGGGGAAAGTTTAAGGGAGATGTGCGTGGAAAGTTCTTTATGCAGAGGGTGGTGGGTGCCTGGAACGCTTTGCCAGCGGAGGTGGTAGAGGCGGGCACAATAGCATCATTTAAGATGCATCTGGACAGATATATGAACAGGCGGGGAACAGAGGGAAGTAGATCCTTGGAAAATAGGAGACAGGTTTAGCTAAAGGATCTGGATCGGCGCAGGCTGGGAGGGCCGAAGGGCCTGTTCCTGTGCTGTAATTTTCTTTGTTCTTTGTACCCTCGGTAACTTTTCACCCTTTTGCTTATCAAGAATCTATCCAGCTTAAAAAATATTCAAAGACTCTGCCTTTTGTCGAAGAGAGTTCCAGAAACACATGGACCCCAGGAGAGAAAATATTTCTCCTCATCTCCGTCCTAAGTGGGTGACCCCCCTACTTCTAGATACCCCCACAAGAGGAAACATCCTCTCCACATCCCACCCTATCAATATCCCCTCAGGATCTTCTATGTTTCAATCGTCCTCTCTCACTCGGAACTCGGATACAAGCCCAGCCTCTCCAACGTTTCCTCACAGGACAACCCGCCCATTCCTGGTATTAGTCTAGCACACCTTCTCTGAACTGCTTCCAATGTTTCCACATCCTTCCTTAAATAAGGAGATCGATACTGCACGCTGTACTCCAGATGTGGTCTCACCAATGCCCTGTGTATCTCAAGCATAACCACTCTACTTCTGTAATCAGTTCCCCTCACAATAGACAAGAACATTAGCTTTGCTCATTGCTTGCTGTACCTGCATAACAGCCTTTTGTGATTCATGCACTAGGACACCCAGATCCCTCTGTACCTCCGAGCTCTGCAATCTCTCACCGTTCAGATAATAAGGAGGATGAGAGGCAACTTAATAGAGGTGTATAAGATGATGAGGGGGATAGATAGAGTGGACGTTCAGAGATTATTTCCTCGGGTGGATGTAGCTGTTACAAGGGGGCATAATTATAAGGTTCTCAAGGATAAATAGAACAGTACAGCACAGAACAGGCCCTTCGGCCCTCAATGTTGTGCCGAACAATGATCACCCAACTCAAACCCACGTATCCACCCTATACCCGTAACCCAACAACCCCCCCCCCCCTAACCTTTTACTTTTTAGGACACTACGGGCAATTTAGCATAGCCAATCCACCTAACCCGCACATCTTTGGACTGTGGGAGGAAACCGGAGCACCCGGAGGAAACCCACGCACACACGGGGAGGACGTGCAGACTCCGCACAGACAGTGACCCAGCCGGGAATCGAACCTGGGACCCTGGAGCTGTGAAGCATTTATGCTAACCACCATGCCACCGTGTTGCCCCAAAGTTGGCACCCCTGATGGTGGGGATGTTTGAAGAGGCGATAGGGAAGGGGGTGCTGCCACAAACCTTGGGGCAGGCATCGATTTCACTGTTGCTAAAAAAAGATAAGAATCAGACGGAGTGTGGTCGTATAGGCCCATATCACTTCTGAATGTGGACGCAAAGGTATTGGCGAAGGTACTGGCGGGTAGGCTGGAGGAGTGCCTCCCGAAGGTGATAGGTGAAGATCAGATGGGGTTCGTGAGAGGGAGGCAGCTGTTTTCAAACATTAGGAGGGTTTTGAACGTGGTTATGGCAACGGCGGAAGAGAAGGAAACAGAGGTGGTTGTGGCATTTGACGCTGAGAAGGCGTTCGACCGGGTAGAATGGGGGTACTTGATGGCGATTCTGGAGCGGTTTAGGATTGGACCAAGATTTGTGAACTGGGTAAAGCTACTATATAAGGAGCCGAGGGCGAGTGTCCGCACAAACAACATCAGCTCGAGATACTTTTCTCTCCAACGTGTGAAGAGGCAGGGATGTCCTATGTCCCCCCTGCTGTTTGCACTTGCGATTGAGCCGTTGGCCACCGCATTAAGAAGTTCGGGAGCATGGAAAGGAATAGTGCAGGGGGGGATAGAGCATAGGGTGTCCTTATATGCCGACGACTTGCTGCTGTATGTGACACACTATCGAGTGTGTCGATAGGGGGAATATTGGAGCTACTGCGAGTATTTGGGTCTTTCTTGGGGTACAAGCTGAATCTGGACAAGAGGGAGTATTTTGTGGTGTCTCGGCCGGGGGTGGGGGGCAGGGGTGGGGGGGGGGCTGCCATTCCCTAGGGCAGGGACTCATTTTAGGTACTTGGGGGTGCAGGTTGCCCAGGAGTGGGGGAGGCTTCGCAGGTACATCACTAGTTTGGTGGGGAGAGTGAAAGCTGATCTGGCAAAGTGGGATGGTCTCCCTCTGTCACGGCTGGTCGGGTACAGGCGGTTAAAATTAATGTGTTGCCGCGATTTCTGCTTATTTTTCAATGCCTGCCGATTTTCCTGCCAAAGGCTTTTTTCAGGGAGATTGAAGGAATCATTACCTTGTTCATATGGGGAGGGAAGGTAGCCAGAGTTAGAAAGGTGCTGCTACAGAGAGGAAGGCAGGCAGGGGGTTTGGGTCTCCCGAACCTGATGTACTACTACTGGGTGACGAATATGGAGAAGGTGCGGACCTGGGTCAGAGGGGTTGATTCCCAATGGGTCAGAATGGAGGAGAGTTTGTGAAGGGGGTCGGGACTGAAAGCACTAGCAACAGCCCCGCTCCCAATAGCTCCGGGGAAATACTCAGGGAGTCCGGTAGTAATAGCTTCATTGAGAATTTGGAGGCAGTTTCACCAACACTTCGGGTTGGGGGCAGGGTCAAGGGAAATGCAGATTAGGGAGAATCACAGATTTGAGCCAGGGAAGTGGGATGGAAGTTTTCGGAAATGGGAGGAGAAGGGGAGTAAGACACTAAAAGATTTGTTTCTTAGGGGTCGGTTTGCAGGATTGAGGGAGCTGGAAGTGAAGTATGGGCTGGAGCAGGGGGAAATGTTTAGACACATGCAGGTTCGAGACTTTGCCAGAAAGGAGATACAGAGCTTCCCAGTGGAGCCGGCCTCCACATTGCTGGAGGAGGTGCTGACGACAGGGGGACTGGAGAAGGGGGTAGTGTCAGCGGTGTACGGAGCTATTTTGGAAGAGGATAAGGCACCACTGGAAGGGATCAAAGCAAAGTGGAAGAGTTGAGAGAGGATATGGAGGAGGGGGTTCTGGTGTGAGGTGCTCCAGAGAGTAAATGCCTCCACCTCATGTGCGAGGTTGGGGCTGATACAGCTGAAGGTATCACACCTCACGAGGGCAAGGATGAGCCGATTCTTTGAAGGAGTAGAAGATGTGTGTGAGCGTTGCGGGGGGTCCCCGTTAATCACGTTCCAATGTTTTGGTCCTGTCCAAAGCTGGAGGATTACTGAAAGGAGGTTTTTAGGGTAATTTCCAAGGTGGTGCACGTGACACTGGGCCCGTGTCCCCGGGAGGCCATATTCGGGATGTCGGACCAGCCGGGGTTGGAAATGGGCGGAGAGGCAGATGTTGTAGCCTTCGCCTCATTGATCGCCCGAAGGCAGATCCTGCTGGGATGGAGAGCAACCTCTCCACCCTGTGCCCTGGCGTGGCGGGGGGACCTGTTGGAATACTTGACCCTTGAGAAGGTTAAGTTTGAACTGAGGGGAAGGACGGAGGGGTTGTACAATTCATGGGCATTATTCATTATTTAGAAACCAACACCGGATGGGCCGAAGGGCCTGGCTCTGTGCTGGAACATTCTACAGCCCCAATGACCAGCCAGCATCGGCAACCCGAGCAGTTTCTCAATAAGGGCGAACTTACCTTTGCGAAAGTGGCTCAGGTTGGGGAGAATCTTTTCCTTGAACTCTTGAACAACTTGCCGGACAATTGAATGTGTATCGCCCTCCTTCAATTCACACAGGTACTGTTCCACCAGGTGCAGGTTTGAAAGATCCCACCTGAATCCTTCGCGATGCAAGCACTTTGCGGTTGGGTGCCGGAAGCCCTAACAGTTGGATAAATCCGTTACTGATTCATAAAAGGTTGGGGTTAGTGTGAGCGGGGAAATGCTGGTCAACCCAACCAAACACCCCCCCCCCCCCATCATTTCATTCCTTCTTCAGACCAGTGACTGGTGTCAGCCTCACAACCTTTGACCTGGGACAGTAGTTGTTGGAAACTTTAATAAGGACGAGGAGTCCAAACTGAGAAATAGAATAAAGTATTATTTACAAACAGTAAATTTACGCTCCCAGGTAGACACTTACCGGATCTTCTCTGGCCGGGATCTTGACCAACTTTAGATACTCTAGGTAATTGAGAAACCCCGCCCCTGCCAGCGGAGCTCGTACTATACAAGGAGCACAGGGAAGACAAGATTCCAAAGGCTTCCGTGCAGGATATTACATTCCTCCCCCCCTCCCCCAAGTCCGAAGACCCTCTCGACGAGATGGAGGAGGAGGAGCAGGCGGAGGACGTTGGAGTATCTCTGGCTCCGGTAAGTCCTCGTGGAGCTGATGCACTTGGTCAGTCGCCGTATATGGCACCAGAGAACGCTGTCGGCAGCAGGATCGTGGACTCGACCTGCAGAGGAAGATGGCTCAACGCATCAGCATGCGCTGTCCCGGGGCAGTGCCTGATAGAAAATTCATAGGCAGCCAATAACAGAGGACTAGAAGGGCTTGAGGTTCATAAGGAGGAGGTGTTAGCGATTCTGGAAAGTGTGAAAATAGATAAGTCCCCTGGGCCGGATGGGATTTATCCTAGGGTTCTCTGGGAAGCTAGGGAGGAGATTGCTGAGCCTTTGGCTTTGATCTTTAAGTCATCTTTGTCTACAGGAATAGTGCCAGAGGTCTGGAGGATAGCAAATGTTGTCCCCTTGTACAAGAAGGGGAGCAGAGGTAACCCCAGTAACTATAGACCAGTGAGCCTTACTTCTGTTGTGGGAAAAGTCTTGGAAAGGTTTATAAGAGATAGGATGTATAATCATCTGGAAAGGAATAATTTGATTAGAGATAGTCAACATGGTTTTGTGAAGGGTAGGTCGTGCCTCACAAACCTCATTGAGTTCTTCGAGAAGGTGACCAAACAGGTGGATGAGGGTAAAGCAGTTGATGTGGTGTATATGGATTTCAGTAAAGCGTTTGATAAGGTTCCCCATGGTAGGCTATTGCAGAAAATACAGAGGCATGGGATTCAGGGTGATTTAGCAGTTTGGATCAGAAATTGGCTAGCTGATAGAAGACAAAGAGTGGTGGTTGATGGGAAATGCTCTGACTGGTGTCCAGTTACTAGTGGTGTACCACAAGGATCTGTTTTGGGACCGTTGCTGTTTGTCATTTTTATAAATGACCTGGAGGAGGGCGTAGAAGGATGGGTGAGTAAATTTGCAGATGACACTAAAGTCGGTGGAGTTGTGGACAGTGCAGAAGGATGTTACAAGTTACAGAGGGACATAGATAAGATGCAGAGCTGGGCTGACAGGTGGCAAATGGAGTTTAATGCAGAAAAGTGTGAGGTGATTCATTTTGGAAGGAATAACAGGAAGGCAGAGTACTGGGCTAATGGTAAGATTCTTGGTAGTGTGGACGAGCAGAGAGATCTCAGTGTCCATGTCCATAGATCCCTGAAAGTTGCCACCCAGGTTGAGAGGGTTGTTAAGAAGGCGTATGGTGTGTTAGCTTTTATTGGTAGAAGAATTGAGTTTCGGAGCCATGAGGTCATGTTACAGTTGTACAAAACTCTGGTGCGGCCGCATTTGGAGTATTGTGTGCAGTTCTGGTCGCCACATTATAGGAAGGATGTGGAAGCATTGGAAAGGGTACAGAGGAGATTTACAAGCATGTTGCCTGGTATGGAGGGAAGATCTTATGAGGAAAGGCTGAAGGACTTGAGGCTGTTTTCGTTAGAGGGAAGAAGGTTAAGAGGGGACTTAATTGAGGCATACAAGATGATCAGAGGATTAGATAGGGTGGACATCGAGAGCCTTTTTCCTCGGATGGTGATGTCCAGCATGAGGGGACATAGCTTTAAATTGAGGGGAGATAGATATAGGACAGATGTCAGAGGTAGGTTCTTTACTCAGAGAGTAGTAAGGGCGTGGAATGCCCTGCCTGCAACAGTAGTGGACTCGCCAATACTAAACGCATTCAAACGGTCATTGGATAGGCATATGGACGATAAGGGAATAGTGTAGATGGACTTTAGAAGGGTTTCACAGGACGGCGCAATATCGAGGGCCGAAGGGCCTGTACTGCGCTGTAATGTTCTATGTTCTATGCTTTGCAAACGCAATGGGCGGGACTGACTTGTCCTTTTGGAAGAGGTACAACAATAGCTTGTGATCGGTGATGATAAAAAATGGTGGCCATTTGCACTGAATACGCCCACAAGATCCTCTTTCTCGATCTGGGCATACTTTCTTTCATCTGCAGCCAGCGTCTGGGAGGTAAAAGCGATTGGGCGATTACGGCCGTCGTCCATTCGATGGGACAAAACCGCCCCAATGTCATACGGTGAAGCCTCACACGTGACATACGACGGCTTGGAGGAGTACCAATGTGTCAACGCCCCTGAGGAAGATGACCGCCTCTTCACCTTGTTAAAGGCCGTATCCTGGGCCTTGCCCCGATCCCAAGACTGATGTTTTTTCAAAAGTAAGTGACCTAGAGTGAGAATGGTAGCCAGATTCAGATTGAAGCACCCATAATAATTCACTAATCCAAGGAAAGAGCGACGTTCCGTGGTATCTCGTTGAACGGGACCCATTTTGATTGCCCGTACCTTCTCGGCAACCAGGTGCAGGCCATTCTGGTCTATATTCAGAACACTGTTTCAACACCGCCTCGAGGCTTTCGAATGTTCTTGTTCCATTGCCACTGTGACTTACACATCGTCTAAGTATTTACTTTATGTATTTATGTATGTCTTTGTTTATTTCATGTATGGACGATCTGTCTGGAATGTCTGCAGAATAATACTTTTTACTGTATCTTGGTGCACGTGACAATAAATCAAATCGAATCCAATGGAAGACTCCGCACGCCGAGGAAACTCCGAACGGAAGCCGAATATACTCATAGAGTCTCTTGTGCGAATTAATCGGGACTTACTTCCATGAGGCTTTATCGAGCTCAAGCTGTAGATAAGTGTTGCTCAGGTCAAATTTTGTGAATGGACAGCCACGGCCAGTGTTGCATATGAATCCTCGATGCAAGGTAAAGGTTAAACAGTCTAACCTCGAAGCCGTGTTCACTGTCAGAGGTTGTCAGTCTTATCTGGCTTCATTACAGGAACCATCAGTGCCGCCCATTCAGCGAGGAGCACAGGCCAAATAATGCCCAAACTCTCCAAACGCTGAAATTCGGTCTCAACCTTCTCCACTATAGCTTGGGGAGCCAGGCGGCCACGAAAGTATCAGGGTTGGGCGGCGGGTCCACCTGGACTTTGGCCACAGCCCTTTTAATGGTAGCCAAACCAGACTGGAAAACCTCTGGGAATTTGCTCAGTATCGTACACAGACTGTCAGATCCTACTTGGAGGCTATGTTGCCAATCCAACGGCAGCTATGTAGCTACGTTTACTGAATCAAACTTCCAATTCTAGTATTAAAAAAAAAGAGTTTAAATTCCACCAGTTGCCATGATGGGCTTTGAACCCATATCCCAAGAGAATTAACCTCGGACGCCAGCCCAATGACATTACCACAATGCCACCATCTCCATCTGATGTAAGTGGCTTTTGTAAGCGAATGTGGCATAATTGATACAAAACTGTCCCATCAAGAACGTCAAAGAAATTCTGCGCCCGTGTCTACACTTTACTAAAACAAGGAGCAAAATATTCAAATACCTCATGAAGGGCTTTGTCCATCTGGGCAAAAGTTCTACCTATCCTGTAGAAAGTCCGATGATCCAAAGTGAGTTTGGCGAAGGGGACACCGGGCAGGTATGTCAGCATCCTGATCATGTTTTGTGTACATTCATTCCCTCGTTCTGTAAAAAGTATTTTCAGCATCGGTCAACTTTAACATGAGATTGTTAACCTTTCCCCCATTCAAAGGTTCTGGGGAAGAGACGGCAGGGGGAACGGGCGCAAGAACAGGTTTATGCAGCAAATTGATGATGACCTGGAACCCACTGCCCATGAGAGAGGTGGAAGCGGAGATGTTCAATGGAAATTGGATGGACAGGTGGAGGATATATCTGCAGAGGAATATGGCACTGATTGGATTACTCTACAGAGAGGGAGCAAAATGGAGAGAGGTACTCAGAACAATCACAACCAATAGAGAAAATAAGCATAACCATGACTTTAACGGAGTACGTATTGTCATGTGAGAGTACCTAAATGGGAATGTATATAAATATTTGTAGTGAGAGTACCTTTAAGAAATGGGCGTTTATAAATGGGTATGTATATAAATATCTGTAGTGAGAGTACCTTTAAGAAATGGGTGTTTATAAATGTGTGTGTATATAAGTACCTGTAGTTAGAGTACCTTTAAGAAATGGGTGTTTATTACTGCAGCGATGTCAGAGAGTGGGTGGAGTTTTGCTGTCTGTCAGCTTTTTACTTTCATTTTAGGCTGTTTGCTGCAGGGTGTGTTTTAGTTTCGTTTTCAGTGTTGGAGCTGAAGCCAGACAGAGCAGGTGCACTGTTGATCTCTCTGCCATCAAAAGACTATCTCTTGATCATTTGGTGAATTCAGAATTATAAATGTTCTCAGTAGTGAATGTAAATCTAATGTGATTCTGTTGAAAGGTGTTTCTTTTGTCTTCTGGATGTTGTTTGGGAAGTTATTAAGGATTACTTAGTGTTGTATTCTTTAGGGGTTGTATTTGAATTGATGGTTGCAAAATTACTTTTCCATTTCTGCTGTACCACACCTGTAGAGTGGGCCGTGTGCTCCCCATACCACAATCTATTAAACGTTGTGGGTCAGGTGAACTCCATGATACATTTTGAGGTTCTCTAAACCCTGGTTCCATAACAGTATTAACTGTATTCAAATTAATTGGTGTTTTTCTAATTGTTTCATGGGTTGAGAGTGTCACTGCAAAGGCCAGTATTTGCTTCCCTAATTGCCCAAAAACTGAGTCTCTTGCTCGGCCACTTCAGAGGGCAGTGAAGAGTCAACTACACTGATGTGTGTCTGGAGTCGCCTGTCAGCCAAATCAGGTAAAGATGGCAGATTTCAGTGGGAAATTATAACAATTGATGGTTGTGACAATATGTGTATTGCAAGAATAATGAAGAGTTAATAATTTACTGTAACTACATCCAACCACTAGATGGCGATCATGCGCATACACGTGGATCACGTGATACTCTTGATTAGGGGAGAATGTTGGTCAGCGATGTAGAGAATAGACGTGCTATCAGGTGCTCTGTAATTAGAATCATAGTTTTAGTCAATCTGTAATCTTTTATATCTTAGCAAGCAAGTTCAAATCTATTTAGTTGTAGTAAATAAATAGCTTTGTTCAATACATTGCTTGATGTTCTTTGTGAGGCACTACACTTCGAAGCCATCCTCATCCAGAAAGCAAAGAACATCACAGTGGTCACAAAAGGCGGCACGGTGGCACAGTGGTTAGCACTGCTTCCTCCCAGCACCAGGGACCCGGGTTCAATTCCAACCTTGGGTGACTGTCTGTGTTGGGTTTGCGCACTCTCCCCATTTCTGTGTGGACTTCCTCCGGGTGCAAAGGTATGCAGGTTAAGTGGATTAGCCATGCTAAATTGCCCCAAAGCGTCCAACGGTTAGGTAGGGTTGCATCTATAAAGATTGCTACAACTCTACAGGACACTGGGGAGACCACACCTGAAGTAAGTCCTATTCGGAGGGATATACTTTAATTGGAAGCAGTTCAAAGAAAGTTCACTGGGCTTATTCCTGGGATGAAGGGGCTTTCCTTATGTGGAAAGGTGGATAGTTTGATCTATACTTATTGGAGTTTAGAAGGAGAGGTGATCTTATTGAAACATAAGATTCTGAGGGAGCTCGACAGGGTGGATGCTGAAGGGTTATTTCCCCTCATGGGGAATACAGAACTAGGAGGAACAGTTTAAAGATAAGCGGTCTCCCATTTTAGACAGAAATAAGAAGCAATTTATTCTCTCAAGGGACTGCAAATCTTTGAAATCCTCATCTCCAGAGAGAAGTGGAGGTTGAATCTTTGAACATATTCAAGGCTCAGTTAGACACGATGTTCCATCAAAATGGGAGTTGAGGGTTATGGTGGGAGGGCAGGAGAATAATGTTGAGGCCACAATCAGATCAACTATGATCTTATTGAGCGGCAGAGCAGGCTAAAGGGGCTGAATGGCCTATTCCTGCTCCTATTTCTTTTGACCTTACAATTTGATACATTACCATGTGGTTGGTTTTTGGGTAGCACAGTGGTTAGCACAGTTGCTTCACAGCTCCAGGGTCCCAGGTTCCATTCCCCGCTGGGTCACTGTCTGTGAGGAGTCTGCACATTCTTCCCGTGTCTGCGTGGGTTTCCTCCGGGTGCTCCGGTTTCCTCCCACAAGTCCAAAGATGTGCAGGTTAGGTGGATTGGCCATGCTAAATTGCCCTTAGTGCCCAAAAAAGGTGAGGTGGGGTTATTGGGTGACAGGGATAAGATGGAGGTGTGGGCTTAAGTAGGGTGCTCTTTCCAAGAGCCGGTGCAGACTCGATGGGCCGAATGGCCTCCTTCTGCACTGTAAATTCCATGAAATGTGCCTCCTTCTGTGCCTTTATGACTTTACGACTCGGAGTAAAGCAGCTGGTTACAATAATTCTGCTGTCTAGGTTTCAAAGTAAAGCTTAAAAGGCTCATGTTCTCAGTTAAGATATTTCTGGCGGCGAATTGAATTCTTCACAAACTGCGTTCCTTCACTGTTGCTGGGTCAAATTCTTGGAATACTCTTGCTCACCACACTGTGGGTGGTCCTACACTACATGGACTGCAGCGGTTCAAGAAGGCAGCTCACCACCAGCTCCTCAAGGGCAATTAGGGATGAGCAACAAATGTTGGCCTCACTAGCGACGCCCACATCCTGTGAAAGGATTTTAATGAAAGGGAACTGCCGGTCTATTGGTTAGGCTCCCCGAGAACTTGAGTATCATGTTCGGTATGGACCTTTCAGAAGGATATAATAATCGCTTATTGTCACAAGTAGGCTTCAAGGAACTTACTGTGAAAAGCCCCTAGTTCCCACATTCCCACATCTGTTCGGGGAGGCCAGTACGGGAATTGAACCCACGCTGCTGGTCTTAATCTGCATTACAAGCCAGCTATTTAGCCCACTGTGCTACTGACTTTGCAGGAGGAACTGTGGAAATTCCATAGAATTATACGAGGTGTTAATGAGTCCAGATTGCTGCAATATTCTTGTTGTTGTTCGACTAATGCAGAATTTTTACTGAGCCTACTGAGGTATGGAAAACAGGAGCTATATTGAGAAACATAGAATTCCTACAGTGCAGAAGGAGGCCATTCAGCCCATCGAGTCTGCACTGACTCTCTGAAAGAGCACCCCATCAAGGCCTATCCCCCCCGCCCTATCCCCATAACCTCGCCAAACCTGCACATCTTTGGACACTAAGGGATAACTTATCGCGGCCAATCCACCCAACCTGCACATCTTTGAACCGCGGGAGGAAACCGGAGCACCCGGAGGAAACCCACGCGGACACAGGGGGAACGTGTAAACTCCACCCTGATGGTCACCCAAGGCTGGAATCGAACCCGCGTCCCTGGTGCTGCGAGGCAGCAGTGCTAACCACCCTGCCACCCCATATTGTGTTGGTTGCATCTTACCGGAGACTACACGAGAGAGCAAACCGTGTGATGTTGCGTCACTTCCTATGATGATGTGCGCAGTTTCTGATTTGCATATTACACAGTTAGAACCCCCCCCAAATCTGTTGTGAAGTCCAAACTCTGATTAGTTGCCATCCTTCATCTTGTGCCTTTCCTTCAGATTAACTCTTTCCTCTGTTTTGTTTTAATATAATAATAATCTTTATTGTCACAAGGAGGCATACATTACACTGTATTGAAGTTACTGTGAAAATCCCCTAGTCGCCACATTCCGGCGCCTGTTCGGGTGCGTGGAGGGAGAATTCAGAATGTCCAATTCACCTAACAAGCATGACTTTCGGGACTTGTGGGAGGAAACCGGAGCACCCGGAGGAAACCCACGCAGACACGGGGTGAACGTGCAGACCCCGCACAGACAGTGACCGAATCAGGAATCGAACCTCGGACCATGGCGCTGTGAAGCAACAGTGCTAACCACTGTTCTACTGTACAAGAGCAATCGCTGTGGCGGTTTCACGTCTACCAGAAAGAGTCGTCTTCTCCTGTGGGGCAAGTTGGGGGTTTTGAATCCTGCGAGTGGTCTCTTAAATTCTGCTGGGCAGCGGGAGACTTGATACAATGAATCAAGCTCACCAGTCGCAGATGAGTTGTTGAATGCAATATCAGAGGTTTGTCCAAATGGATAGATGACTGCTCCCATGGGGTAGAAGGCTGCTTCTGTGTGGTAGCCGGGGCACTTATAGAACATAGAACATAACAGCACAGAACAGGCCCTTCGGCCCTCGATGTTGTGCCGAGCAATGATCACCCTACTCAAACCCACGTATCCACCCTATACCCGTAACCCAACAACCCCCCCCGCCCCGCCCCGCTTAACCTTACTTTTAGGACACTACGGGCAATTTAGCATGGCCAATCCACCTAACCCGCACATCTTTGGACTGTGGGAGGAAACTGGAGCACCCGGAGGAAACCCACGCACACACGGGGAGGACGTGCAGACTCCGCACAGACAGTGACCCAAGCCGGGAATCGAACCTGGGACCCTGGAGCTGTGAAGCATTTATGCTACCACCATGCTACCGTGCTGCCCCTTATGCTCTGTACCCTGCCCAGTTTGGGTGAGGCAGGACCGTGGATTTGGTCTCTAGTCAACCACTCGCCCATTGTGAACTTGGATGCGGATCCAAAATGGATCTTCTGGCTGGAGGTCGAGAGGTTGTGCTTCTCATAGTTCCACATCTGAGTGGGACGATCAGTGCCCGGTGGCATGGGGGTGGCTTCAATCTGAAAGCGGCGGGTGCAGAGAACCCCGCCCCCAATGTGCACATTGACCAATGAAGGGGCTTGTTGGTAGGCAGTGGCAGAGATTGTGTTCACCGCTAATAAATAATAACTATGACTAATCTGAGAAAACACGATTCCAGTGAGAGGGGTGGGTGTTAATGGGGATTGCAGAATATCAGAATGTGATTAGATCGGCTTAAAATGGGTTTACAAGGGGTAGCACGGTGGCGCAGTGGTCCCAGGTTCGATCCCGGCTCTGGGTCACTGTCAGTGTGAAGTTTGCACATTCTCCCCGTGTCTGTGTGGGTCTCACCCTCACAACCCAAAGATGTGCAGGGTAGGTGGATTGGCCAGGCTAAATTGCCCGTTAATTGGAAAAAATGAATTGGGTACTCTAAATTTATTTTTAAAAAATAAATAAAATGGGTTTACAGAATGGAAATCAATTTTCAGGATTATGATGATAAAGGGAAACCAGTAGCAGTACTATATCTGGATTTACTAAATACATTCGACAAGGTGTCACACAGGGAAGAGGTCCTTGCAAACGTGGAGAGGTGAATCACCAGAATGGTTCCGGATTTTGGCTACAAAGTTAGGTTGAAGAAGTTGGGGCTGTTATCCTTGGAACAAAGAAGGTTAAGGGAGGATTTGACAGAGGTGTACGAGGTTTATATAAGGTAGACAAAAATTGTTTCCATTAGCCGGTGGTGCAAGTACCAGGGGAAATAGATTGAAGGTTCTGGCAAATGGAGCTGACTACACTGATCTACAGAGAGCTAGCATGAGCCTGAATGGCTGAATGGTCTTTTTCTGCTGTAATGACTATGAATGGTCAATCCATGGAACAAGCTCTCAAGGGAGACGGTAGAAGCAGATGTAAATAAAATAGGTTCCCTTGGAGTCCCTTGGAGGGGCTGGTTTAGCTCACTCAGCTAAATCGCTGGCTTTTAAAGCAGACCAAGCAGGCCAGCAGCACGGTTCGATTCCCGTAACAGCCTCCCCGGACAGGCGCCGGAATGTGGCGACTAGGGGCTTTTCACAGTAACTTCATTGAAGCCTACTTGTGACAATAAAGCAATTTTCATTTTTCATTTCATTTACATTGATATATTTAAAAAAAGATATTTTATTCCAAATGTAAACAATAGCAACAAAACAACATCCCAACAAAGCAAAGTTAACAGTTTGTACATTTTTCACCTTTTAATCCCTTCCCTCCCCCTCCCCCACCCCATGATGAACAACTCCACAAATATTGCAATGAACAATGAGTTGTTCCTCAAAGTCCTCTTCTGACCCCCTTAAGGCAAATTTAATCTTCTCCAACCAGCGAAACTCATATAGGTTCCCAGCCAATCCCCGGAGGCGTATCTGACCTCCAATGCAAAAGAGTCCATCATTGGGCAATCAGAGAGGCGAAGGCCATGACATCAGCTCCCCCCCCCCCAGCAGCTCCGGCACCTCCAAAACCCCAAAAATCGCCACCAAGGGGCCTGGCTTCACCTCGGCCCCCGTTATCTTTGATCGGGTCCCAAACACCCCCTCCCGGTAGCTCTCCAACCTCCCGCATCTCCAAAACTTGTGTACATGATTCTCCGTCCCCCGCCCACACTGCCCGCATCCATGTGATACCCTGGGAAAGAACCCACTCATCCGAGCCCGGGTCACATGGACCCTGTGCACTGCTTTAAACTGAATCAACTTCATTCTGGCACAGGAAGAGGTTGAGTTCACTCGCCTCTCTCCAGAATCCCCATTCTATCTCCCTCCCCAACTCTTCCTCCCACTTCCGGTTGATCCTCTTCACTAATGCCTTGCGCTGCACCCCCAATCAACTGTAGATGCCCCCGATCTTGCCCCAATCAACTGTAGATGCCCCCGATCTTGCCCCAATCAACTGTAGATGCCCCCGATCTTCTCCCAATCAACTGTAGATGTCCCCGATCTTCTCCCAATCAACTGTCGATGCCCCCGATCTTCTCCCAATCACCTGTATATGTCCCCGATCTTCTCCCAATCAACTGTAGATGTCCCCGATCTTCTCCCAATCAACTGTCGATGGCCCCGATCTTCTCCCAATCACCTGTATATGTCCCCGATCTTCTCCCAATCAACTGTAGATGTCCCCGATCTTCTCCCAATCAACTGTCGATGTCCCCGATCTTATCCCAATCACCTGTATATGTCCCGATCTTATCCCAATCACCTGTATATGTCCCAATCTTGTCCCAATCACCTGTATATGTCCCGATCTTGCCCCAATCACCTGTATATGTCCCGATCTTGTCCCAATCACCTGTATATGTCCCGATCTTGCCCCAATTACCTGTATATGTCCCGATCTTATCCCAATCACCTGTATATGTCCCGATCTTGTCCCAATCACCTGTATATGTCCCGATCTTGCCCCAATCACCTGTATATGTCCCGATCTTGTCCCAATCACCTGTATATGTCCCGATCTTGTCCCAATCACCTGTATATGTCCCGATCTTGCCCCAATCACCTGTATATGTCCCGATCTTGTCACAATCACCTGTATATGTCCCGATCTTGCCCCAATCACCTGTATATGTCCCGATCTTGCCCCAATCACCTGTATATGTCCCGATCTTGTCTCAATCACCTGTATATGTCCCGATCTTGCCCCAATCACCTGTATATGTCCCGATCTTGCCCCAATCACCTGTATATGTCCCGATCTTGTCCCAATCACCTGTATATGTCCCGATCTTGTCCCAATCACCTGTATATGTCCCGATCTTGTCCCAATCACCTGTATATGTCCCCATCTTGTCCCAATCACCTGTATATGTCCCGATCTTGCCCCAATCACCTGTATATGTCCCGATCTTGTCCCAATCACCTGTATATGTCCCGATCTTGCCCCAATCACCTGTATATGTCCCGATCTTATCCCAATCACCTGTATATGTCCCGATCTTGTCCCAATCACATGTATATGTCCCGATCTTGCCCCAATCACCTGTATATGTCCCGATCTTGTCCCAATCACCTGTATATGTCCCGATCTTGTCCCAATCACCTGTATATGTCCCGATCTTGCCCCAATCACCTGTATATGTCCCGATCTTGTCCCAATCACCTGTATATGTCCCGATCTTGCCCCAATCACCTGTATATGTCCCGATCTTGCCCCAATCACCTGTATATGTCCCGATCTTGTCCCAATCACCTGTATATGTCCCGATCTTGTCCCAATCACCTGTATATGTCCCGATCTTGTCCCAATCACCTGTATATGTCCCGATCTTGTCCCAATCACCTGTATATGTCCCGATCTTGCCCCAATCACCTGTATATGTCCCGATCTTGCCCCAATCACCTGTATATGTCCCGATCTTGCCCCAATCACCTGTATATGTCCCGATCTTGTCCCAATCACCTGTATATGTCCCGATCTTGCCCCAATCACCTGTATATGTCCCCGATCTTGCCCCAATCATCTGTATATGTCCCGATCTTGCCCCAATCACCTGTACATGTCCCGATCTTGTCCTCCCCCACCTCATCTGGGAGCAGCATTTTCTCCAGCAGCGTGTACACCAGTAGTTGGGGGAAGGTAGGTCGCTCCTCCTGCGCAAAGCCCCGCACCTGCCAGTACCTAAACCCCCTCTCCTCGGCAACTTGAACCTCTCCCACAGTTCATCGATCCCAGCAAATTTCCCCTCCAAGAACCTGGCCCCCTCCAAACCCCTCCCTCCAGCACCTGTGCGTCCCATCCCCCCCCCGGCGTAATTGGACTACATTGATAAGTGTCGCTTGCTTGAGATGAATTTGGCACCCAAAGCTTGTCATCATTGGCGACTTCCTCACCAGACTTCTGGGTCTGTTGTAGATGAACAGATAAGAGATTGACCACCAGGAATAGTCAGCTAGCCCATCATTTATTGTATCGTGTGTCCACCAAGGTGAACTAAATGGGTCTCAGTCTTTTCTCATCTAGTGATTTCGATGAAGGAAATTTAACGTTTGACATTTTTCAATGTGACTTTTACCTGACCCCAGTAACCAAGAACTGATACTTACCAATACTTTCCAATGACATAATCCTGCCATCAGTGGTTGGGATTGGAATGGGCGAAGGAAACCCTTTCTCGTTCAAAAACATCATGGCTCGTGTTTGTGCTTCAATCAAATCGGTATCTTGGCTATCAACGCTGTTCATCACTTTGAAGACATAGCTCTTACTGTGATCTCCAGTCTCCTGGCTCTCAGACACCAGGACGTGGAAGTTCTGATCAATGTAACTGGGCATTGGTTGGACACTGGAGACCCTCAGACCGTACAACCGCTTGACCAACTCAACAACCTGGTCTTCATTCAGCGTGGGTTTCTCCACGGTGGACATCTGAGAAATACCAAAATAATTAAGCTGATTAAATAAGGGTGTTGTATTTTATATTTTCCCCGCGTCTTGACTGTGATAGAGAAATACAAACATGATTCATTAGGTAAGCAAAACTGAACTTTATTTACGAATTAGAACTGACTGCTAGCAGTATGGCTGAGATTTGAAGTCGGAAGGCAGTCAAATACAAACTGCTGAGTCCGTCCCAAGTCTGCGATATTACAGAAAAGAAGGCGATTCTTATACATTATAGGATCAAGATAACATGAATACAACTTGGTCAGGAATTTGATCGAAAGTAAAACATAAGTAATAATCGTTACAAGGGCGTCACCTTGCTGACCTTTAGGGGACTGGAGTCTCATATCATTATCTTGTCTTTGTTTTAAGAACTGGACAAACTTGTTTACGAACAGGAAGAGACAGTTGTTCAACTTGTTATTTATTGAAACTGCTTCTAAGTTCATGACGAACATTTTGTATTTTGTATCTGTGTCTTAGGTTAAATTCAATTGTACCAAGAAGACTTGACTAGTTTTCCCATCATGCCATTATTTGCTTCACACAATACCGCACTCCCCCCTTTTGTCATATCATGACAACCAGCTAAATAGGTATATCCATGATTCGTTTGAAAATGCATTTACACAAGCAGGCAAGCAATCCTATCCCTAGTAGTATTAGTAGTAGTAGAATAAAGGCCTTAAAGATCCAATCAAATAATCCATGACCCAACCACCCTAGGTTATAGTCGTGAAATTCACTGCCAATTTCTTGAATTTGAGCAGCCTGTTTCTTAATATGGTCGGCCAGGTTAGTGATATTTTCAGAGCCACCTGGAATGTAAGTACAGCACTCTTGGCCTGTGATAGCGCACGTTCCTCCCTGCGAGGCTAACAGATAATCCAAAGCCAGTCGATTTTGTAATGCCACGGTCCGGACAGCCACTAGCTCAGCTGAGACCTCGGCCAGTGCCTGTCCAGTGTCCCTGGCTTCTGTTGCAGTTACGTTTGCCAGATGTTCCAATGCTGAGGCCATGTAGATCAGTTCGTTCATGCCTTGCCCGTTCCGTTTTAGAAATTGTTCTTTTTGCTCGCGAGGGGGAGTGCTTAAGGGTGCTTAAGGGTGGGTCGATGATGCATTTGGGGTATGACATATCCCAAAAAGCAGGATCCTGTCCAATTAATGGGGAGCCACGGATATGCTTTAGTGCCGCATATGAAATAGGTTCCATTGTAGGCTGTAAAATCATCAGCTGATGTCATCCAGGGGATTATATTGGTAGGTTGCACCTACTTTGCCCCATTAACTTTCCTTTCCCTGATTTATTAAAACATATGGAACCTTGAACATTATACGAGTGGACAGTGAGGCTAATCAGGCTCTAAACCAGGTACCTGCATGGTCAAGATGGGTACAAGAATGCAAATAATCAACAAGTAACGGCAATAAAGAATTCGGAATACAAACTTGACCAACTGGAGTCAGCCAGAGGTCTCGTGTCAAGGAGTGCGAACACCCCATTGACTTCCATAGTGTTCACTCAGAATCAGAGGCGTCCCTCTGCAAATTTTGAACTTCAGCTATCTCTGGCATGCCCTTCGTCCTTAATGCAGGTACCTGGTTTAGAGCCTGATTAGCCCCACTGGGAACAATTAAAGAGGTTGATGAAGCTGCAGTTTTAGCAGCTGAATCAGCACGGGCATTTCCTAATTGAACAGGAGTGTCACCCTTCGTGTGCGCAACACATTTAATAACTGCCAATTGATGGGGAAGCTGAATAGCATCGAGGAGATTTTTAACCCAAAGAGGCGGACGAAATCATGGGTCACGCCAAAGGCATATCTAGAATCAGTGTAAACATTAGTACTTTTATCTGTGGCTAAAATACATGCTTTAGTAAGGGCAAATAGCTCGGCTTTTTGTGCAGAGACAGGGGTCTGGAAGGCTGCTGCTTCCTGCACGTCGGTGTCGGTTACCTCAGCATATCCCGACTGTGGGACGCCAAATGGGGAAATGGAAGAACTGCCATCAACATAAAAAATTAGATCTGGATTATCAATAGGCCTGTCTGTTAAATCCCGGCGAGGTGTGGTAAGGAAGTGATTCCGAAGTAAACAATCGTGTGGTGGGTCCTCCAAGTTATCGGGGGGCTGTTCGAGGAACACAGCAGGATTTAAGGTTGAACAATAATGAAAAGAGAGGTAGGGGTTTTGCAATAGTGAAACCTCATAGCGGCTCAATCGCGCTTGAGTCAGATGCTGAGACGTTAGGAGAGCCCGATAGAGTGTGAAGTATGCACTTGTACTTGCTGGTGAAGGGTTAGATTGGGGGCTGCCTGGACTAACAAATGGACAGCAGTAAGAATTTGGGCGAAAAGGTCTGTCATACATAGGTCGTCCTAGTGGTGGGGCAGTAGCCAGGGCATTTTTCAGGGTAATAAAAGATTGCTTTGCTGAATCAGGTAGTTCAAACTTAAGAGGAGCATTTTGAGAGGAGTACGGAGTTAATTCTTTAGAATGCACAGTAACATTAGGAATCCATTGTCTGCAAAAGTTCACTAATCCTAAAAAGGCTCGCACCTGCTTGGGTGATGTAGGAAGTGGGGTCTGCAGTATAGGAGTAATGTGTTCCTGAGTAAGGGAGCGATCAGTAGCACTTATTAGGACATCCAAAAATTTGACCTGTCGTTGGCCTTTATGAACTTTAGCGGGCGGGATCACATATCTCCATGAATGGAGACGGATGAGCAGGTAAAAGGTGTCACGCTGGTTAGCGATGAAATCAGGGCTGGCAAGGAGTAAGTCATCAACATATTGAATGATGGTGGAGCCACCAGAAGGTGCTAATGTCACTAACTGGGAGTGACCAAACGCCATTCGGATGGTCTACCTATCTTAGGAACTGGAAGAATCGGGGTATTACAGGGCGATTAGCACGGTATCAGAATTCCCTGTTGAAGGAACAATTGAATCATAACCGAGACTCCTTCTTCAGCCTCGGGTCGCAAAGGGTACTGTGAAATAGAGGGTAAGGGCATATCAGGTTTGATTCTAATAACAACGGGAGGGACATTAGTGAGACCAACTTCGTGTTTGGAGGCTGCCCATAAATCTGTGGGTAGTTCAGGAGTCGTAGATTGGGCTGAACGATGGTGGTGCAGTGTGCCAATGTGGACAAATGGGCGTTTAAAATATTCTAAAGTGCCTGCGGGTAGGGTTTGACTATCATTAAGGAAAGGATCAGATTGTCCTCTTAGTGCAGCTGCCAGAAATCCCAAGGACTTGGCATTGTAGTCTTCGTTGACAGAAAGGGTCACGTGGGGTGACACAAGTCTCGACTCACGCCATAGGCTGTGGGGTAAAGCGACAAGAAAGGCAGACCCTTCTTTTGTCTTGGTAAATGCTCCCCAAATCGGGCGAGCATACTGTATGATCGTAGCAAAGAGTGACATGTGGATTGGGAATATCTAAGGGAGGTGAAAAGTGTGAGGGATCAAAGTCAATCGACCACCACTGTGGAGTAGTGAATAGGGGAAAGTTTCGAAGCTGGGCCTGCGGGATAGGTGGTATAGTAATGCCGTTATCAAGGCTTGGGTCACTATATTCTCTCATCTGGACTCTATCGGGTGTTTTAAACAGTGGTACTCAGGGTTAACGTTAGCTGCCAGCATAGAACACAGAGCAATCAGGCGCAGGCACAGAAGTTATTAAATCTTGCAACTGGTGACCTCGTATTTGAGACAGTTCTATAAACATTCCATTATCAATGCACTTGTATTACCGCTCTGAATTTGCAGTGTCTGTCTGCCTAATACGGTCAGGTGTCGCTAGTTGAGGTACATCCTTCCTGGGAGAGGGCTATGAGTAGCACTTATTTAAGTCAATTTTCAATGTTTGCTATTTACCCAGTTTTTTTGGAAAGAGACATTACTGGATGTTTGTTATTTCTTTTTATTTCAAATGAACTGAACCACCGCCGAGTCTATCTGGACGGCCTGAAACGATCTGAAGTTATTTTAGACAAGAATCCATTGTTGAGTTCCTAACCGTAATCTTGTTTTGACTTTGCTCTCCTTTTTTTTCATTTTGGGAGATTTGTTATCCTCAGATATTCCTGAACAAAAACTAATGGAGTGTTTTAGCCCTTTTCTGATCAAGGTGGATAGCCTAACTTGGTTCTTTTCCATATGCGCATTCCGTTTTCAAGACTTGTCAATTCTATACCCAATTTTAATTCTTTATCCTGCCAGCTGGCTAACAAGGAGGCATCCTTCAATTTTGGACAATATTCCCTCCATAGAGCAACTAACTTTTTAGCAGTTGACCCCCTATTATTTTCCTAAATCACTTGTTGAGCTTCTATCACTGTTGATAAGTCTTTAGTTGTTCACACAGCGTTTGCAGTACGCTGCCATTTTAAAAAGTTGTATCTAAAGTTTTACCCATTGCACACTTTGTCTGATGCCAGATGGTCCTTCCAATTACAATTTTAACAATTGATTAAGGAAATTACGTGTGTGATGTTTTATGTCAGGGTCCGCACGCTTTTTGCCCTGTTTATGTGTTGTTAAGCAGAGTTATCCGCATCTGCAGGAGATTATAATTTAAATCACAGAGTAATCGCGCTCCGTACAAACCAATTAACAGCTCGAAGGTGACACCGTAAAGATTCTGTTTCACCCGCCTTACAAAGTTAACGGGAACCTTTTATCACGAAGGTTTCAAGTAATAACAAAGACCATGTTGGCATCGATATCTCTTTACCTCTTTTAAATAATTACAGCTTGAAACATAATTTTTAAAGTCAAAGTCTGAAAAATGAAATATGAATTCTTTCCCTCTCTCTCTTATCTGTCCCTCTCCCTCTCTACATAACTCTGTCTGTCTTTGGAACTCTTGTTGCTCTTTCTCTTTATCTGCCTACCTCTCCATCTCTGCCTCTCCCTGACTCGCTCTCTTTCGCTATCTCTAACAGTTCCTGTCTCTGTCGCTGGCTCTCTCTCTCTCCTTCAATCTCTTCCTCTGTCTCTCTTTCTCTCTCTTGGATTCAGCCCTTGTCCTTGGGGACAAATTTTGAACAAATATTTTTCATTCTCTTTCGAAAACTTTATCTGTGTTATTCCATTTAAGTCAATTTGCACTGATTAATCTTAGAGGCATTAGCTGTTCTCTGAGATGTATTTCTTCGTTTGTCAATTCAGAAAAGACCAACTGTCTGCTGAAATGGTTAATGTTTCCTGCAGAATCTAAGGGGCGGAGAACTTGGCGTGATGCCATTTACGTCTTTTCACGCAATCTAAAAACTTATTCATATTTCAATTACTCTTATTCGTAAAGTTACTTTCTTTTAAACTGATATAGTGTGAACTGAACAACTTTGGGAACATTTGCAAGAGGAATTATGAATGTTTTGCCATTAGTTTTAAAACAATTCGAGTACGCATTTTGTTGTCCTTCAGAAGAACCACTTGTTATCATAATAAGTCCAGTACAACATTCCAAGCAGTAGTCAGTTAACATCATCTGATCTACTAAATTTCGTTCAAAAGCAATGTTAAACTTTAGTCATTATTGCCAGCATGCTTCTAAATTGGTAACTCATTAACTTCACTTCTATAATTCCCTTATTGTGGATCGTTTAATCAACACCTTTTAGTCAATTATCATATCTTCCGTAGAGAAGGGTTGTTCGATATTTACGGCTTGCGTCTGTGACCGAGTGCGTGTCGCTGAGGGGGATACGTTAGCAGGAGTTTCATTGGTAATGGGATCAGAAGTGGGAGTCAGGACTTGGGAAAGTGGAATTGTAAGACCGGGGAGCGCAAAATGAGGGTGGGGTCCAGGGTTCAAATCCTCCTCGTCTTCCGTATCGCTTGAATATGGGAACATCGGCATGCCAGAGCAACTGGGAGGATCCTCCTTTCCTATAATCTTACGAACTAGCCCTATTTGTCTGGTGAGAGGAGGTTTCTTATTGCCGAATTGCTTTTTTAGTGTTTTGACTGTTTTCTATCCCAAAGCTCACATTACAATTTTAAAGTCTCCCAATTTTTCAATTTACCGTTCACACACTCATTAATATCTCTTTTGCGGGTGTTATCTCTCCAACTCATTAATAGTGATTGTTCGTTGCGTTAAGTGGACTGTTTTGTTTTCCACTGTAAAATTAAACAATTTGAAACCGGCATTTTTTTTCCCAGATTGCTTTTTTTTTCTGCATCAATGCTATTGTCAAAGTTCCAAGTTCCCTGTGTTACCTAGTGGCCAGATATCGTTACCTAATTTATTGTTTAAAGCAGCGCTGCAGCCAATCTTTGAATATTACGTTCTTGAGAAGGGGTTTCTAAACACATGAAAAATAGAGGGGAATTGCCGCTAGTTTTGTCTAAAGTTTGTCTCATAATGTCAGTAAAATGTGCCCCAGGCAAAAAATGTTCAAAAAAAATTTCTGGTACCAAATCAAATTGGAGGGTCCTTGACCCCAAAAAATTACTGACAGGGTCCCTGACCCCAAAAAATTACTGAGAGGGTCCCTGACCCCAAAAAATTACTGACAAGGTCCCTGACCCCAAAACTTAATCAAAGGGTCCCTGACCCAAATTTATTGACAGCCTGTATAAATCTGATGTGGATGAAAAACGAGATCAACAAGGTCCCTGACCTGCGGCTAATTACACAAAAAAAATGTACTCACAGTCAAATTTAGATTCGAGAACCGTCACCTGTTTAGTTACTTCCGTCAGGGATGAGGGGTCGCAGCACAGATCCGAGAGAGAGAGAGGCCAAGGTCAATCTTACCTTGTGCCGGCGTCTGTCTCTTTACTCCGGTCGTGGCTTTGATCACTTTTTCTCAGTCCCTCATGGAAGCTCACTTCAGGATATTGGATTTTTTTCTCGCAGCGCCAAATGTTGTATTTTATATTTTCCCCGCGTCTTGACTGTGATAGAGAAATACAAACATGATTCATTAGGTAAGCAAAATTGAACTTTATTTCCGAATTAGAACTGACTGCTAGCAGTATGGCTGAGATTTGAAGTCGGAAAGCAGTCAAATACAAACTGCTGAGTCCGTCCCAAGTCTGCGATATTACAGGAAAAGAAGGCGATTCTTATACATTATAGGATCAAGATAACATGAATACAACTTGGTCAGGAATTTGATCGAAAGTAAAACATAAGTAATAATCGTTACAATGGCGTCACTTTGCTGACCTTTAGGGGACTGGAGTCTCATATCATTATCTTGTCTTTGTTTTAAGAACTGGACAAACTTGTTTACAAACAGGAAGAGACAGTTGTTCAGCTTGTTATTTATTGAGACTGCTTCTAAGTTCATGACGAACATTTTGTATTGTGTATCTGTGTCTTAGGTTAAATTCAATTGTACCAAGAAGACTTGACTAGTTTTCCCATCATGCCATTATTTGCTTCACACAATACCGCAAGGGAATGAAATGCGCCAGGAAAGGTGGTTGTTCGTTTGTGGACAATTAATGCGGCCAACATAATCAATGGGCAAAATATAATTTATTACAATTACATATACTGAAAACAGGCAGTCTGACATAATGCCGTTATGGCACAGGAGGAGGCCGTTTGCTCCATCAAAATCTATGCTGGCCCTCTGTAGAACACGCCAATCAGGATCATTACCCCATTCTATCCCAACAGCTTTGTAGGTTTATTTTGCCTCAAGTGCCCATCCAATTTCTTTTTGAAATGATTGATAATCCCCTCTTCCAGTATTCTCATGGCCAGAGAGTTCCCGGTCATCAACACAAACACTCGCTGCATAAAAACGCCTTTCCTTAAATTTCCCTGCTACATCTCTTGCCCAAAAGATTAAGTCCGCGTGCCCCTTGGTCTTTGCAGGGTCAGCCAATGGGAACCGCGTTCCTCCATCCATATCGAAATCTTTCATTTTCTTTGATAACTCAATCAACTCAGCATCCTTTACTCCAACGGAAACTGCCCCAGCTTCTCCAACCCTAACCTTATTGCTAAAGTCCCTCATCCCTGGAACCATTCTGGTAAATCTCCTCCCCACCCCCTCAGGGACCCTCACATCCTTCCTAAAATGTCGTGACCAAAATTGGACCAGTTGTGGCCTAACCAAATCGTAAAGGTTCAGCATAGCCTCCCTACGTTTGCTCCATATGCGTTGCCACTTCAGTGATCGGTGGACATGCACTCCCAGATCTCTCTGCCTGTCAATACTTGCAAGAGTTCTACCATTTATTGTGCCATTCTGACATGCATTGGACCTTCCAAAGTACATTACCTCACACTTGTCCGGATTAAACTCCATCTGCCATTTCCCCGCCCAAGACTCCAACCTGTTTATATCCTCTGACAATCCTCTTCACTATACGCAACTCCAATTTTTGTGTCGTCTGCTAACTTACTAATCAGACCAGCTACATTTGCTTCCAAATCATTTATGTACACTATGAGCAACAGAGGTCCCAGAACGGAGGTCCCAGTCTCTGTGGAATGCCGCTAGTCACAGCCACCCATTCAGAAAAGCACCCTTCTATGCTACCCCCTTGTCTTCTGTGCTCAAGCCAGTTCTTTATCCAAAAAACGAGATTAGTCAAAAATGATCTGCCTCTAAGCACAAATCACCTTTGTTATTCCTTAATAATACCCACTCTTAAGGTCCAACCCCTAGAGGATTTGTGGATCTTCTTTTACATTGACTATCATTCTAATCTCCTATTCTCTTTGTCAGTCTCATTTTCCACTTCACTTCCCCTCATAACTGATTGAATCTGGTTCTTGCTTGACTGGCTCACCTGACATCACACTCCCTCTCTTTTTGTTTCATCTTCTTCTCTATCCCCATCGTCCTCCAAGGAGTCCTGTTTTTCCGCCTGTTGGAATGCCCCAAGTCCAAACTGGGAACATTTTGTCCTTAAAGATCACCCATTATTCCGTTACGTATGGCCCAAACCTTCCGATCAGGATTAGAAATTCCATTTGTCACAGGAATTCTAGCGATCAGATCCACAGCCCTACCAAGCCACCTTTGCGGGTAGTACACTTGAATCTGGGGTACCCTCTTGTTTCATTGTAAATAAAGACCCCCTCGGTAAAACCTTTGATTAAGTAAACTGGTCAAAAGTACCTGAGGTTTTACAGGTACAACAGTTGAGACAGGTCGGGAGTTGGGTCATTGATAGGTAGGGTCTGGGGCTAAGCAGGTTGGGATGGGGTGGGGGGCGGGAAAGAGTGGTTGGGGAGTCAGAGAGGTAGTCAGCAGGTCAGAGAGGGGTCAAGGTCGTCAATATGAGTAACTGGAGGAGCTCAGTTGTCTAGGAGTTGGACAAGGGTTTTTCTGTCTAACACTATTCAGCTAAGAAAATTGGAACTGTCCAAAGTTTCTGACGCTAATTTAGAGTTGGAAACTTTCTCGGAGGATCCTGGGAGTGGGAGAATTGCCATGAGGAAGTTCTTGCAATGGGAATTCCAAGGGATCTTTGTAGCACATCTTCTGGGATACCTGCGGTGTCTGACCATCCAGAGACTGGAAGATCTAGGCCACGGTTTTCCCTGTCGCTCTTTGGTTTCGTTAAACAGCTTCACAGCTCACTGAAGTTTTCCCTTTACCAATTTAGAATATCTACTTTAGATTGCTCCTTATTCTTCTCCATTTGCTGATTTATACGTTATAATATTATGATCACTCTTACCCAAATGTTCACGCACTTACACTTGGCCCATTTGACCCACCTCATTTCCTGGCACCAGGTCCGGAAATTCCTCCTTTCTACTTGGCCCGAGAAAGTACTGATCAAGGAAAGTCCACTGAACACATTTCACAAATTCCTCCCTCTCCATTTCCTGCAAGATTATCCCAGTCAATATTTGGGTAAACAATGTCCCCTTTTAATGTCCCACTCTCTCGATATCTTCTGCAAAGACTGCAACATTGAAGTGGAAAGTTCAACTCTAATTGCATTTTTAATAGTGAAAGGAAGACCCCATTGGCAACGCCACTGAGTGAAAATAGGCTGACATTAACACTGCAATGAAGTTACTGTGAAAAGCCCCGAGTCGCCTGAATCCGGCGCCTGTTCCGGTACACGGAGGGAGAATTCAGAATGTCCAAATCACCTAACAGCGCGTCTTTCGGGACTCGTGGGAGGAAACCGAAGCACCCGGAGGAAACCCACGCAGACACGGGGAGAACGTACAGACTCCGAACAGACAGTGACCCAAACCGGGAATCGAACCTGGTCATCATAATAGTACGAGGGTAGAGACTGTAAAGAGATTCACACATGGGCAGCACGGTGGCGCAGTGGTTAGCACGGCTGCCTCACGGCGCCGAGGTCCCAGGTTCAATCCTGGCTCTGGGTCACTGTCCGTGTGGAGTTTGCACATTCTCCCCGTGTTTGCGTGGGTTTCGCCCCCACAATCCAAAGATGTGCAGAGTAGGTG